>NC_136262.1:216980264-217271466 GCF_964187855.1 Myxine glutinosa | reverse complement strand
GGTCGGTTGCGTTTGTTATTCTGTCTCTGTTTGGTTGTCTGTTTGTTTGTCACTGGCCTACAGGTCACAATTCTAAACCGATTGTCACGGAACTTCACAATGTTGTAGAGGTCGTCACAATTGAGAAGCCTATTGATTTTGAGGTCAAAGGTCATCTGGAGGTCAAATTTCTAAAATCGCCATTTTAAATCCGATTAACTCGAAAATTTAACAGCATTTGTATATTGAGGCACTAAAATGGGGAAACCAACGATTTTTGAGGTAAAAAGGTCAAAGGTTAACTCTAGGTCAAACTTCCAAAATCAATTTTCATCTGAAAAATCATCACTTTTCATCCTATTGATCCGAGCTTTGATCAAGATCATCAATTTTAATCTTGATGAAATGGACAATTTGCTGTATCAATGGAAACCTTTGGGGGGAGGGGGGGATTTTGCAAGTATCGTGCTCTGCATGATGTCTTCTTGTTTATTTATTCATATTTTAGCCTCGTTATAATCTACTGATGGAGCTGCACTCTTTTTAATCGTACTATGTTTTGTTGTCATGTCAGTAAGGTTCATGAAAACGAACCCAGTAATTATATTTTGTTCCTCATTCTCAACCCCAGCATGGTTTTGCATGCCCAACTCCTGCATTTCCAGGGGATTTTCCCCCACCCTGGCATCAGCCTCTTCCCCATCGTGAGGTGGCCCGACATTCCCGGGGTGAATCCCCACGTACCACACTCCCCTCTACAGTAGAAGCTCCCGTTACAGGTATAAATGTAGAAAATGGAAAGATGATGTGAATCGAGTGCAGAGGCACGCGACACGCACGTGCTCATTAATGTTACAGACCATTCATAAAATCAAGTCATGAAAAAATATCTTCTTTCGTTTATACGTTGTTGTCTATTTTGATCTCTCTTTAGATGCATCAAAACGCCGATCTCTCCCAGCCTGGATTAGAGAAGGGCTGGAGAAGTTGGAGAGAGAAAAACAAAAACAAAGAGAACAGGAGAAGGAATTTGAAGGAAAGACAGGAAAAGATGAAGCGGAAGCAGAGGATATGGTGGTTGAAGACGATGCGTATGAACGGCCTCCCCAGCGGAGCAAATTTGTGAGTGTAATTTGATGATGATGGTAATTAATGTTAATGCTTGTTATATTTGCCATTTTTCCTGACTAAAATTACCTTTTTCATTGCAGTTGTTAATGGAGCAGCAGGATATTTTGAGGCTCTTGTACTGTGATTATAGCATGGGTGGTACCATACATTTTCTTTCAGTTTTGTTTCTGGTTGTGAGATGGGGTGGGGGTTTGCGGGCGTGCTTAGTCAGAAATCACAGAATTGATTCCCTGACTTTTAGAGCAAAGAAAAGGTAACATGCAACCAACATGCAGCGGTATTACATCTTGTCTGATGAGGCATCAAGTGGGACATAAAAAAAATAGAGTTCATGGAACACGATACCCAGTGCAGTGTTCAAGTATATACAGCACTTCAATTTAATTAAATAATGATTTTATCGATCGTTCCAAAAAAATCTGGAAGTTTAGCTCTATTGAAGCAGTCTTGTACACCGCCTTATAGAACATGTCCAAGTACTGCTAAACTGGAGGTTTTTGGAAGTACAGATATCCCCCGCTTAACCGAAGGGGGTTACGTATCTTTATTCCCCTTCATACAGCGAACTTTCGTTACGCAGGAGCGCGTTTTCCATTATTTATAAGGGGAAAATTTACCTTCATTTCCGAACCCTAATTTCTCGATCTACTAGCCAAGCCATATGCTTGGTACAGCGATGATTTTAGTTGCAAGTGACATTGTAATGTTATTATTTGCCTCATGATAAAAACACTAACTCAGCAATAAAGTTAATTTAGTTGTAACATTTACCAAAACAATCTTGAATTTTCTGTTTGAGAAGGCGTCAGGAGGTGGTGGAGGAGATGGTTATTTTTACCCCTTTCATTCTGAAAAGTTAATCATTCACAAGCCTTCTGAAAAATGTTGCCATGGAAGTGATGTTGTACAATCACCAAATAGTGTGTTGTGGAGACGGTTCCTTTGTTAAGCGACTAATAGCCCAAAATGAAACAATTATATGTGTTCTGTACCGTCCTTTTGTTCATATGTGTTCTGTACCGTCCTCCAAACAATGACGACTCCATTTACATTTCACTGTCTGACAACATGGACCAACTTCTATCCACTCATCCCAACTCCCTCCTCCTCATATGTGGCGACTTCAACTGTCATCATGCCAGCTGGCTGGGTGTGGGTTTCTCTTTCACTAGCCTTGGCACCTCAGCTAAGGACTTCCATTGAGCTGCGCATGAAAGGCTTGTATGTGGTGAGGAGCTCAGGTGTGCCAAGGAAGGACTTCGCACGACGGAGGATGCCCAGTCGGCGACTGGCTTTGGAGGCCAGCTTGGAAATGTGGTTTTCCCAAGAAAGATCATGGCAGATAGTGAGACCCAAAAGCTTGAGCGACAGAACTTCTTGGAGAGGATTGTTGAGAAAGTAGATGGGACGGTTTTCCAGTCGGTCTTTTCGGAGAGACATAGTAAGAGTGTGAGATTTGTCAGGATTGAAAGACATGTTCTACTTGTTTGACCAGTCTGTGATTTTGTCCAGGTCTGCAGAGAGTGAGGAGGCTGCAGACTGCCGACCTGAGGGATGAGGAATGGAACGGCAGAGAGTGGAGTCATCAACAAAGAGATAGAGAGGATTTTCCAGAGAGTCGGAGAGATCATTGATGAAGACAAGAAAAAGCACAGGGCCCAGAACACTGCCTTGGGAAATTCCAGCCAGAACAGGAAGGGGAGATGAGAGAAATCCATTCAGGGCCACACGTTGACTACGACTAGAGAGAAAGTCCGCAAGCCATGCGTGGAGATTTCCATGGATACCAAAGGAGGAGAGTTTGGTGAGCAGAGCGGGGTGCCAGACCGTATCGAAGGCACGTGATATGTCGAGGGAGACAGCTCTAATTTCCTGTTTGGCATTGAGGACCTCCATCCATTGTTGAGACAGCCCAAGCAGCATGTCCAGAGTACAGTGACCTGGTCTGAAACCAAATTGATGATCAGAGATCAAGCCATTGGAGAAGAGGAAAGATTTCATATCCGAAGCAATGATGGATTCCATGACTTTGCTGATAATTGGGAGAAGGCTAATTGGTCTGTCGTTGCTAGGATCTGTTTTTGCACCTTTTTTGTGTAAAGCGGTGATGTTGGCTGATTTCCAAGCAGATGGCAGTTGACCTTGAGCAAAAGAGAGGGTGAAGAGAACAGAGAGAGGGATTGAAAGAGCGGAAGAACAGGATTTTAGGACACGTGGGCTGATGCCGTCAGGTCCAGTTGCAGAATCAGAGTCGAGGGTTGACAGAAACTTTTCCACCTTGTCAGGAGGAAAGGACACGGAGTCCAGGAGTAGCTGGGTATGGTGGGTACAGAGAGGGATGGGTTTGGGACACAAGATTTAGAGGCAAACACAGAGTTGAGGCATTCAGCTTTTTCACGTGCGGAGTCAGCTGTGTAGCCGTTTGAGGTAAGGGAGGGGATGGAGGGGGAACAAACACCAGAAACAGATTTGACCAGACGCCACCAGGATTTGGAAGAGGGAGACAGATAAGAGAGTTCCGTCTTGAGGATGGAGAGATATTGTTTCCTGGCTCTCCTGAGGGTGGACACACACTTGTTTCGGGCTTTGTGAAAGGAAATGAGATTTCCTTCCGTTGGATTTGCTTTCCAGGAGGCGAAGGCAAGTTGTTTCTGGGCAACAGCCTCACCACAAGATTCTGTGTACCATGGACGGGAGGAAGGGTATGACACTAGAACAACTGAAGACGAGATGGGATAAATCTGTGCATGAGAGAGAGCAATTTACTTTGGAAGAATTCCCAGGATGAGTTGATGTCAGAGGTGGTAGAGATGGGAGACCAGTCCAGATGATTGATGGCTGCTTGAAGACCATGCTAGTTGGCCTGACTGAAATGCCAGACTCGTCGACGTTGAGCAGGCTCCCTGAGAATGGTCAGAGAGATGTCCACTTTGACAAGCACATGAGCCGATTGGAGCAGAAGAAGAGCAGCAGACATTTTCAGGGAAGTTAGTCATAACCAAGTCCAGAAGAGAAGATGCTCCGTTGCCTGAGATCCGGGTCGGGAAATTGACAGATTGTGTCAGTCCCAGTGAGTCGCAGAAGTCCTTTGCTGAGGAGCCATGGCTGGTGAGAGAGGTACCCACACCCAGCCAACTGGCATGGTGACAATTGAAACTAGAACGGGCACTCGGTAGAGCGCATACCTTCGCCGCAGCTACTTTTGTTGCCAAAATAAAAGACTACAAGATCTGTGTAGCAAAGCATTTTGGCATTAGTTTCATACAAATTGGACACAAATTGACCGCGCTATGGTAAAAAGACGATTTTGACCTTTTCATGACCTTGACCTTGACCTTTGACCCGATCGATTCCAAAATCTAATCAAATGGTTCCCGGATAATAACCTATCATCCCACCAAATTTCATGCGAATCGGTTGAATACTTTTTGAGTTATGCGAATAACATACACACACACACACACACAGACATACAAATAAATACACAGCGATCAAAACATAACCTTCCGCTTTTGCGAAGGTAATCACCACATATGAGGAAGAGAGAGTTGGGATGAGTAGATAGAAGTTGGTCCATATTATCAGACAGTGAGATGTAGATGGAGTCATCACTGTTTGGTGGACGGTACAACACACATATGAACAAGAGGTGGGAGCGAAGGGGAAGTGCAACACTGCAGCATATTCCACCAAGATGGACCCAATGTCAAAATTTTAGCCAAATTTTTTTTTCCTCGTTTTGCCCACAGTCAAGTCAAGAGTCAAGTGACGGCAAAGCCTGGCAGTCTTCATACACGTGTTTAACTGACGATTTTGAATGCAGCAAAACGTTGAATCACACACGGTCCAACCGCTGTTGAGTCACGCAGATCGTTGAATGCAGAATGTTGAGTCACGTGGTCCTACGCATGGCGTAACTTCCATGCCGTTTTTCCGTTTTACCATTTGTCAAGTTGAGGCAGTATTTTAATTTTCCCATAGGTTTGGATTAATTTCAACAACCTTTACTTAATCCTTATTATAATTAACGGACGAGTGATTTGTTTGTCGTACAACTACTCCAATAGTTTTGGCCTAATTACATTCAGACTTGCTACATAGGATCAACACGACCCCAATTAGTGTATAGGGGTGTTTTTATCTTTGTTGGTCGGCTTGGGGGAGGGTAGGAGGGAGGAACGCAAATTCTCTATGTAAATGTGTATCGTGTAGCGCGGCCTCCAGGTATGAGAGGGTATTACAAGTCCCCACCCTTTACAGTATATACGGTATTCCTGTCCCCACATTTTCCAGTGTAGTGAGGTGTTTTGAATTCTAAGCAGTAGGCATGTTTTTGCTTTATGCACGTAACCCAGGTTAGTTTTTTTTCCGGGAGCAACTGAGGGAGCTGTCAGTTTCTCATACACTGCCCAAATAAGAGTATGTGTCAGAAGAACGTGTTGCATGCTTGGAACAAGATCCGCCCATAGGGCAGGTACTCTGCTAGTAATTATAAATTTCCCATAAGAGTGGATTAATTTGAAGCAACGTTTACAGAATTTATTGTCACCGAGGTTCATTTCCTTGTTTTAGGGGGAAAAGACAGACATCATTAGCCTATTAATTATAGTGTATAAGGCATTGTGAAATTCCTAAATCATTTCTAAACAGCAAATATAGCTTGGTATATTTCTTAACAGCAAATATACTTTTTTTGTAATTCGCGAGTGTTCAAAGCTGCGGTCTGTTGCCATGCACAACGCCCAGGTTAAATTTTTGGTCCGATTGAAAAAATTGTAATTTTCCTGGAGGTTTGGATTCATTTTAAGCAACTGTTTGTATTTTTTTTTTCTCTCTGAGAAGTGTTTCCATGTTTCAGGGTGGGACAGACAGACAGAGAGACAGACAGCATTAGCCTATTATATACGAGTATATAGATTTTAAATTCGTGTTCTCCATATTCGCATTATAAATGTTTGTTGAAAATTTGATGGTAAAAGCTCAAATGGTAAAAAAAATATTTATGGCCTGGACACACAAAACACCCACAATTGCAGAACCCCGTGTTCTGCTTCGTGGGAGAAGGGCTAAGGAACAGTTCATATTTTGATGAATGAAATACTGACATGTATTCCTATTTATAATATGATTCTTTTCTCTTTTTTTTCCTTATTCTAGGATTCAAATGATGAAGAGGAAGAAGAAGAAATGGAGACAAGAGTAAGACAACAAACATTTGTAGGAGACATTGGGGAGGGTCGAGTGAAGGAAGAGGAAGAGGAACCAAATGACGTGGGAGATGGAGGAATGATCGAAGTGGAAGCATCAAAAGGGGATGGCGTGGATGAAAAGGAAATTGGAGAGACAACAACAAGACAAGAGAGAACTCAAAGGGAATTGGAAAATATTATTAGTGATAGTGAGGACATCAAGAAAATGGCAAACGAAGGAATGGAGAAGGAAGAAGAGAAAAGTACTGTAGATGGTGATTCAAACGTGAAGGAGGACGCAGCAGTAGAAACAACAAACACTAATTATCCGGATAGAAACAGCGAATCTGAAACAGAAGAAGAAATTACCGAAGAAGAAAAGCAAATTTTAATGGTATATGCTCTTCTTTCCTTTTCATATTTTACTTTTTTTCTGACCTGTTACAGTAGGATGAGACCTAGGAAATCTGGTCAAAGCACATTCAGTTCATAAGGGGAAGGGGGAGTGAAGAAAGGGGTTCTGGCTCCAGTTGCCTCAATTTGATTTTCTTACTGGAAATGTGATTGCAGGTTTCCATGGTAAAGGTGATTCTGACAGAGGTGTTATTGGAAGTCACAAATGAAGAAATGGCTACGGTGGCTGCGGAAGAGAGGAGGAAAGCTTGCAAAAAGGCTGCAAGACAGAAAGGTAAGTTTGATCTGGTGACAGAATGGGTTCGCTAATTAAAATGGAGGTGTGGTACTCACTGCGGGCCATTTGTGTATGTGCGGATGTTTAGAGCAAACTTGACTGGGCCAATTTGGAGCTAGGGCAACGCGTTAACCTGTTTTTCCTCTGCTCAAAGCCCCCCCTAAGCAGTTGGTATGGTCTGTTGCAACGGGTAACCTCGGTGGACTTAGTAAGTATCATTTGCTCTTCTTTTAATAGGTTTTGTAGCACATTGTCACTGTTATTGCCATTGCATACATGCATTGTTTAGCTTATTCGAGAATTAACACTTATTTTGAAAATGCAATAATTGTTTAATCATTGAACCAGATATATTAGTCTTGTTGAACGTAAAATTCTGAGTGCACCAGTGCCATTTGAATAAAAAGAATAATGTTAGCTTGAACTCCAACAGGTGGCCTTGGACAATACGGGTCTGAAAGCGAGGGCGAGGGGCTTACAGAAGGGGAAAGAATGATGGGGGAGACAGCAGGCGATGCAGACACCTCATCATTCTCAGAAACTGATGACGATGAGCTCCAAGAAAGAATCAGGCGTAAACAAGAAGCTTTCTTTGTGCATGGTGAGCTGTAACTGGAGTGTCAAATTCCCATTGCATTTTTTTTTTTCCCATACTGTCATACAGATGGAGGCCTTCATCCTGCAGTGGGCTAAATAGGCTTGTCAAGTCAACTCGAGTCAAGTTGCTTCACTGCAACTTCATAAAATATGTGTGGAACACACCTATTTTTTATGGTTAGGTTTTTATGGTTATGGTTTTATGGACCTTCAAAAAGGTCCAAATATTCGGCCATTTATTTGCATGCATAACTGGAGTTCATTACCTTATCCTGCACAATGCTGAAGTATATAATGCAATCGAAATAAAATGATTTGAAGGTTGTATAAAAATAATTCCGGAAGTTTAGCACTCTTGTTGCAGTCTTACACACCACCTTATCTAACATGTCCAAGTACTGCTGAACAGAGAGTTTTGAAAATGGCAAAAAGGCAACTTATGTTCTGTAGTGTTCATCTATATAATTCAATTAAAATGAAATAAATACGTTAAAGGTCGTAGAAAAAAAAGCGGAACTCTCCTGCTGTAGATGCCAGTGTTTTATTTATACACCACCTTGTCTAACACGTTATACGAGTTTGTCGTGCCTGGTGTTTGTTTCCCGTTTGGAATGATTTTCAATTTTGTTTCACTGCCAGACAGGCAAAGTAAAAAATATATATCTTGCTCCTCTCTGCGTGCATGTGCGTTCATGTCAAATTCAGAGCCAAAGCACTGTTCAACTACAAGTTTGTTTTCCGATTTGTGTGCAAAATATAACATTAAATTGAAATTAAGATGTTCCTTTATTATAAACCGGCGTTTGTAGATAGATAGACAGACAGATGTGAACCAATTGCTTAATCCCACTTTTTACTTTACGTGCGCATGGTAAAAAAAATGGATAACCTTTAATGCTGGAATACTGGCAGGATTGCTAAGGTTTTGTATGAAATTTATTAGTGTTTATTAGATTATTTTTTTCCCTGGCCATGTTCGTGTTTTATGCTACTGGCTCCAAATATAATCTTAACTTAACCACACTTATTCTGGTGCACTTTTTCTTCCTTTCCTTTTTTGCAAGACCTTAACACAACACTTGACACTTCAGAAACACCTGCTGCTAATCATGCTGGAAGTTTGGGGAGAGAACTTGAAAAAGAAGGTGGAAGAGTAACAACTGGGAAAGAGCGACGCAGCCGTTGGGATGAGAGTGAGAGAAAGGAGCGGCCGATTAAGACAACGGTATTTTCATTTTATTCATATTTTACCTCCTTCTTGCTTTATTTCTTAAACGTGTCATTTATTCAGCGTTGTCAGTTGTCATATTTTTCCTTCACACTTTGGGTCTTTTCAAATTAAATTTTTATGCCTCCACTGCCGAAGGTGCCGGAGACATTATGTTTTCGGGTTGTCCATCCATCCGTGTGTCACTGTGATAACCTGTGAACCACTGAAGACATTTTTTTTTACCAAACTTGACAGAAAGGTGTGTCATGACACAAAGATGAACTGATTCAATTTTGAGGTCAAAGGTCATGTGGAAGCATTATATTTTTGAGTTGTCCATCCATGCGTGATGATTTTGTTACCGCAATAACATGTGAACTGCTGATGTAATTTTCACCAAACTTGGTACAAGTATGTGCTATGACACAAAGATTAACTGATAAGATTTTGGGGTCAAAGGTCATGTGACCTTTAGCTGAAGGTAGCACATATTGGTTACTGCAATAACCTGAAGGTATTTTGACCAAACTTGGCATAACTATTGACTAATACAAAGATGAACCGATTAAAGTTTGGGTCCAGAGGATCAAATATCAGAGGTCATGTAGCCCTTTGAAAAAATAATTTTCAGACGATAACTCGACTTGGAAGCATCTGATGTTGTCTCTTTCTTCTTCTTTCTCTCTTCCCCCCGCCTCCCCGCACGCTCTCTCATGTGACCTTTAATTTTTCATTTGTCCTCTGAGGTAAACCGTAACAGCAGGTTGGTATCTAACATGGGTGGAGGCGTCGATGCATTCGTGTCAAATTCTGTTTTCTATTTCTATTCTATATCCAGAAGTCAAGAATCAAAGAAGAACCAAATGACAGAGTGCAACAATTTTTTCAGACTGACAGGACGTAATTCAACAAGTTGGCCAGAATTAAATTGACAGAGTTAGACAAATAATCCTTTGAAGGGTCAAAGTGAGAGCGGTACCTTCCTGCATGGGAAGACAGAGTTCACTAACTTTGAAGCATTCAAGAGGGGATGACAGATGGCCGAGGGAATATAAAGGGTAAGAGAGCAAGGAGGTCTAGTGGGCAAGAGCTGAAGTAGGTATGGAAGGGATAGCAGCTGGGTAAAATCATTTGCATTAATGCGAGCCATGCACTGTTATAAACATGTTCCATCACACCGTCATTCCGTTGTGCATGTTCCATCACACCGTCATAAACATCGTTGCCAGGGTGGAAAAGCAGACTATTCAAGACTATGTACTTATTTGAATTGTCCATTTCCTAGTGAAATCATTCGGACGAGCAATCAAATGCAGAAGTGAGCACCTGTACGTGGAGAAGCTCATATGGTTTAGAAATACACCGATTAAAAGGAGAGCCTTTTATACTGTTATGGTTCTCGGAGACCCTGGGGAGACACATAGCAACACATAGGAGATCCTTAGCATCGTTATATCTGTAGTATTTTGGCTAGATAAATTACCTTTCCCCTCGTATCAATGAAGAGTGAAATGTGTTGTTTGTGTAGAAGATTCGAACATCTTTGTGATTCTTCTCCATCTAAATCCTCTCTGTCTTTTTCTCTCTCTTTTTTTTTCTTTTTTTTTTTAAATACAATATTGAGGCTTGTATAAGAGCTAACATTAATGACAAAAAACATAGACACATAAAACATAAAATAAAGGGAGCAGAAACAATATGGGGAGAGAGAGGGAAGCAAGTACAACTGTAGAGAACAGGGACATCGGAAGATCTGTGGGAGGGAGAGGGCTTGGGGGAGGGGGAGTTTGGAGAGGTATAAAACAAATGGACACTGCTAGGACTTCCAGGAAAGAAGTCGGTATTTCATTGTGCTAGGGGTACTCGGTTCCCGCACATCATTAAAAGTCATTATATTTGAAACTCTGGTTTTAAGGCCCTTAAAAGTCATTAGATTTGGGAATTTGGGAAAAAGTGCATACGGAAAATGCACGCAAAGCCACTAGTCTTCGACTGGCCCCGTAACACAATGTGATTCCTCGATACGAGATTGGAACTGCTCCGTAGCACTCACTGTACAATGTACATGTTGTCGGTCCACTGAGCTATATATAGCACTCGCGAGGTGCCTGTGCTACGCAAGGGAGGGAGCCCAAATGCAGACAGACAATGCAGAAATGGCGAATGCCAAACCATGAACCAATACATTTCCACATTCCTGTGCCACGGTCAGTCAGACGCATAAGATGGACACATAAGACAGTAGACCCATAAACTTGCAAAACTCGTGAAACTTGTAAAATCATGAGAATCAAAAGAATAAAGTTACCTTTCCCAAAGGAATCAAAGCAATAATCCGATATCAAAGATGATAAAACCACCAACAATAAGTCAATGCGAGAAGTCAATTCCTCCCCACCATTTCATTATGGTTAGACATCAGCAAACGCTCCACTTATGATATCACTGGGCCATGTTGATTGACAGCAGTGTAGCGTTGGGAAGCACATTGCTTATCTGGTGTGATTAATTTGCGGGAAAGTTAAAGTGGGATTTGGACGCAGAATCCTACCTAAATTAATCGTCTCAGATGGCGTCTGTGGTTGCTTAGCAACCCATCGTGCTGCAGAGTTATCTTCGTCATCGGCCGGGAGTGGGCGACCCCCGCCGAACCCTTAACAATACTTTGTAATATTTTGGATATATTAGTTGCTCAATAGCAAGAACCAGATTTCTGGTGCATTTACAGAAAAGTCTGTCATGGACATTTTTGTCCCCCGTCGCACCGCGGAGCGAAAGGGGGACTATGGTTTTCCCGTTTGCCTGTGCGTGCGTACGTGTGTGCGTAAGCGAAAGACCGCATTCGAATTTGGTGTGTGGTGCAACCCACGTCAAAATCCAAGATGGCCGCCGCCATGTATGTCTGAACCTTGTGAGCGGAATATCTTGAAAAATAAGCGAAGTACCAACTTCTAATCTGGTGTGTGGGTGTATCTAGGCATAAGGAAGAACGTTATTGAAAATTGGGTCACCACGTTAAAATCCAAGATGGCCACCACCATATATATGTCTGAACCTTGTGAGCGAAATATATTGAAAAACAAGCATTCTGAGTATTGCGCTGCAATACATGTCCCCTACCAAAGTTCAAAGTGCCATAACCTTGTCAAAAATGATCGAATATGCAAATTTATGCACGGTTGATGCTGGTTTTCAAACTTGATCTGAGGTATGCTGAGACACGTGTGTCACGCCTCGCCTCGTTGATAAGCTCGCAAGGTCGCTCCGTGGAGCGGTCTGCACGTATTGCACTGTGTGAATTATATAAATTATTACCAACTCACGGTCTGAGGTACTAGCGATTCAAGAGATATCCATTTTAAAAAATATTTTCGTTTAATTAACGATATCTGCCAAACCACGTGCCCTATCGCAAATTCCAAAAGGACATTTTAGTGTTGAACAGATCTTTGAAGTTTCCCCTCGATTGGATCAAAAATGAGGGAGGAGCTCGGTTTTAAAGGTTCATGCTTAAAAACGTCATAACTCTGAAACCATGTGACGCATGACGTCATGCTCACTGACTTTTTTGTTCGTCATGGGTATGCGATTTTGCCTGCAAAGTTTGGCCTCGATCTGTTCAGCCCATTGCAGAGAAAAAGGGGTTTTCGTGTTTTCACAAAAAACAATATGGCGACCGAACCACGTGACCTGTGACGTCATAATTACCATTAAAATATTCTACAGACCGAGTCCATCATATGGTGAGAATTTTATCTCAATCGGTCCTATTATTGCAGAGAAATTGGTTTTTAAAGGAAATTAAAGCTTAAAATGGCACCGAGTTAAGGATCATCAGAATTATCAGAATTACCAAAGTTCAAAGTGCCATAACTTTGTTAGAAATGATCGAAACGTCGTGAAATTCGAACTTGACCTGTAACATATCATGAGGAAACCATGTGCCAAGTGTGAAATCATTAGCATTAAGCGTTTAGAAAAAAAGTCCGGAAAACTGTTCTTTGCGTGACGGACTAACGGACTGACGGACGGAGGGACGGCGTGCAAACCTATAGTCCCCTCCGGTGTACACCGGTAGGGGACTAATAAACGAACTACTAACTTCTAATCCGGTGTGTGGGTGTATCTGCGCATAAGGAAGAACGCTATTGAAAATTGGGTCGCCACGTCAAAATCCAAGATGGCCGCCGCCATGTATGTCTGAACCTTGTGAGCGGAATATCTTAATATATAATTATTTGAAAATTAATTTGGTATTGAAGCATCTTTTCTGTTTCAAGAATGGTGCCATTTGTGCTCTTATTGTTTGAGAGCTGGCAGAGCTAAAAAAAAATTCTGAACGGATGACTGGGTTTCTCTCATTGGTTCTCTTGTGAGAACATAGCTTGCACATTTGCCTTAAGAATGTGTTTTTTTTTAACTCCATGTTTCCTGAACACATGTTGAAATTTTTATTTGTTTATTTTTGTTTGCAATGGCAGGTAGGTATTCTTTGTGTTTTCTTCCTTTAACATATCTAAGACTTGTGCTTAAAAATAAGATTGATTTAGGAGGTTTTTAATATTAATATTGTGAAACATGTAAACAGATGCACAAATGGGATGCCATTGTGGCCAAAACTCTTGTATGAGGGCAAAACGATTTTATTTTATAGATAAAAGTGTCAAATTATGGAGGATCATAGAGAAGTTGGTACATGCCATATGCAGGGCAAAGATATTAGACAGTATAAAATTGGCACGCTGATGTAATATTATGGAATTTGATCATGGGATTCCAACATCATTAGCTCTGCGCTCAGATATGAACACCAAACAGATCAACCTAACAAAAAGGATAATGAAGAGAAACATGACCAATATAAGTTAACATGCACTACCTGTATATTCATTAAAAACATTTTTTACATTAACATGTATTACTCAAAACTTTGCCGTTTTATTTTTTTTCATTTCGCTATTTTGTTACAACCTCATAACAATTCTTCTTCCATTGTCTTCTTTCCTTTCCTTCATCATAGACACCTGCCAAATGTCGCTCTCCTTCACGATCTCGTTCTTCCTCCAGTTCTTTGGGTTCCCACTCTCACTCGCGTTCTCCATGCTCTCCTTCTCCAAGTGGTGAAAGAAAGCACAAGAAGAAGAGGAGAAAGATGAAGCGGAAAGAAAAGCGGAACAGTAGGAAAAAAGAGCGAGGGAGGGAAAGTGAAAGATCAGGAGAAAGTAAGCGGGAGGGAAAGAGTGAACGATTTGGAGACATCGGAAGAGAAGGTAAGAGAGATCGGGAAAGAGAGAGACTAAAGTCAGAAGACAGCAAAAAGGAGAGAGTCCATGAGAGGATAAATGAGAGTGTCAGGGAAACCAAGGTGAAGAGGCAGAGTGTGAATAAACAAGAGCAAGAGAGAAAGAGTGAGCGAACAATTGAGAGTGGAAAAGAGAGAGCTGTTCGGGAAATACGTAGAGGAGAAAAACAGGAAGGTGATGAGATTGGGAGAGAAAACAAGAAAGAGCGAGAAACCGAATACGCTCCACATATGGGTAGTGGAAAAGATATCAAGGCTGAAAAAAATAAAAATAACAGAAAAGAAGACAAAAGAGGGAGAGACAATGAACAGCTAGAAGAGAGGGGTCCAGATTGTAAGAGCAATAAGCTGGGAGAAAGAGCATGTGCAAAAGAGAACAAATATAATAAGTTGACTGAAAGAGAAAATGAAAATCTTGAAGATATTGAAAAAGGGAAAGCAGAGGTTTCCGAAAAATTAAAAAAAGATGAGATTGAGCGACTGAAAGAAAACAATCCGGCAAGCAAAATGGATACAGGAAAAGCAAGAGAAATTGGTAAAGAGGGCTGGAAAAGAAGTAAAAATGTAAATCCTGATGACCTCAAGACAGAGCAACTGGCTGTGGAGAGCCGAGGGAGCAGAGTTGTTGTTCTGGAAAGAGGGCGGAAAATGGGTGAACAAGAAACCAAGCAGTGCGGGGAAATTGGACGACAATTTGGGAGTGAGAGGATAGTGGAGTTTGAGAGTGAGAGGATAGTGGAGTTTGAGAGTGAGAGGATAGTGGAGTTTGAGAGTGAGAGGATAGTGGAGTTTTACCATAAAGTTCTAGCCACTACAGAAGCGACGAGAGAACGAGATCGAGTGAGAGAGATCCATTCACACACTAAGAAAAGAGACAGAACATCAAGAGAGAGAGGTTCGGCAGAGAGAGAGCCACAGGAGAAAAAGAAGCGTGAGAGACTGTCACAGGAGGATATGCCGCAGAGGAGAGGTGCTCGAGAGCGCCAGGGAGATGTTCGAACACGAGACAGGGATCGTCATAAGTCTTCCAAGACTGAGGGACGAAATGAACGATGTGGGGAGCAAGAGGACCGGAGATTACAGCGTGATGAGCATGAGAAAAGGAGCAGAGGGGACAGCCGCTCTCGCAAACATGCAAGGAGGAGAACAAAAGGAGAAGGAAGAAAAAGGCATCGGTCACGAGAATCTTCTTCATCTTTGTCGTCAACTTCATCATCATCATCTCCGGTATCTGATTCTTCTTCTTCCTCGGATTCAGATTCTTCTTCCTCTTCCAACCGGAGGGGTGTTGGGAGGCGAGGGGTCCGTAGATCGGGTAAGGAACCGGGAAGTGGGCGGCGCAGGAGATCAACAGCAACAAGGTAAATTTGTCAACCACAAATTTCACAATAACAGAACATTTGAACCTTCACATAACCTCCATAAAATAGCTCGTACATCAACATTCTTATCTCCACCTGTTAATTATTGTTGAGTGCCGATTTCAATATCATGGATTTTCAGGTCTCTCCCCATTTCCTGTTAGATGCTAACTAGCTCACACTGCCATCAATTTGATCTCCTATATTCAGAACATTATACTTTAATGATGAATCTGATTGACAGTAAACTACCTGTTAATCTGAATGTCTGTAACTCTTTCGTGCTGTTATTCTCACTCTGCCACACTCGTTCCTCCATCTGTTATTGTCATACACATCCATCCACTCCAACGCTGTGATTTCGTTATTGTTGCCTTTTTCCTTGCACCCTTCTAACCCTAGGGGTCACTCACTCTCGCCAGCTCGTTCCCGTCGTTAAGCCAACACAGAAAATGACCTCGAGCATTGAAATGGAGACTGGAGATCTGAGTAAACTCCGACAGAGGTTGAGGTTTTTTTTTATTATTTTAAATTAAAATGTGTCCGGTTCCCCCAAATTCCCAACTTGTTCTGGGTTTTTTTTTTTGTTATTGTTGTTTGCAGATTCCTCAGTCCTCTGTGTAACTTTTTAAAATGTACAGCTCTAAAAATCTCTCCTGCTTCCTCGATGAAGTCGCCCCACAGTAACACTCACAAAGCCCCATAACCTTCCAACTTCTTTAAAATGTTCAAGTCTGTCACTTGACCACTAAAGTTTCTATCATATCCAACAGTTCTCACGTCCTTTTCAGTTATTAGGTGATCTCTTCCCCTTTGACCACCAGCCTTTAACTTTTGTAGGATTCCCAAATTCCAGGCTTACTTTGATTTTGCAATTTTTTTTTTTTTTTTTTTTTTTTTTTTTTGCATCTGTTTGCAGATCCCTGTTGTAATAAAGATTACAGATTTTTTTTTGTTTGTCTTGTGTTTCCGTTTCTCGGTTTCTTCCAAAGGCTTGCAATACTAAGAACACCGAATATGGGATTCTCTTTGATGTGTGGGATAGGTTTTGTTGAGCAGATTTCCAAGGACCATCCTACGTGTTTAATCTGTTTTTTTCTTTATATCTTCTTTGTATTGTTTAAATCCCTCCTGCAATATTTACAGATAAATGTTTTTTTCAATTTCAGGCAATTTTGTTTCCAACCTGAACAAGAAAATGAGAAGTTATAAGATTGGAGCTCTTATTAATTTTCAAAATAATCGCTAAAATTCAACTTAATATTTATTTTTGGTGTTCAGATTACTCTTCACAACATTCACTACTTCACCACTTCACCATCACACCCGAAGACTCATCCACGGATGTTTTGCTTGTTTGAAAACTGGAAATGGTCTGAGAAGACAAAATCTTGTGAATAAGGAAGTATTTCGGACACAAGTCCCATTGATTTTGTCGTCCAAATGTTCATTGCCTGAGCATACTGGGATCCTTTCTTAGTCATTTTATGCCTCAGTGTTTTCTTGAGGGTATGTTTTTATTTTTTATTTTCCTACAGGGGTGTGTGACATATGAAACTTCTCATTAACATAGTAGGTGTTTTAACTGCTGATTATAAAGACCTTTTCCAAACCCCACCCCATCCCATTTTTTTTTTCCTGCATCATATCATTTGCATACTTCTTGACAAGTATGTGTCATGAATACGATGTGTGTTGGTAAACGTTTCTGATTTGTTGAAAATGAGATGATTATTCTTTCTCATCCCATTGTGGTGCTTGGCAAGTGTGAGCATCGACTTGGAATTTCTGTAAAATATTCTCAATTGACCAGACTCAAGAGCGTCCGCTCCGAATCTTGGAGGACGACAGTTCGAACCACGGCCGAGTCATACCAAAGACTTTAAAAACGGTACGTGCTGCTTCCTTGCTTGATGCTTGGCGTTTGAAGAGGACTAGAGCACGGACAAGCAACACTGGGAGGCAATGGCAAACCACCCATATAACCCTTGCCAAGAAACTGCTTCAGCAGCACTGATGCTCTGTAAAGATTTGAGGTACATCAGAATCAAAAATATTCTCAATTATGTCAACATATTTTGTTTATAAAAAGTAGTAAAGATTGTAAATAGGTTTAGCTGTGTAACTCACTGTGAATTGCATTTTGCTAACATTGAGATGGTGGATGAGATGATATATCTTTTCACCATTCTAATACAAATGGAAGTGTTTGATGATACAATAAATGTGGAAATTTTCTGTGCTTAATTTTGCTCTAGTTTTATTCAATTAGAAATCATTAGTGGTTAACCAATTATGGAAAACATGACCAATTATGGAATTTGCCAATGCTGATAACATCTATGTCAGGTAGTAACACTAGAGAGTTCACAAAACACATTACCCCGCGCAGTTTTCAAGCATATTATTCAAGTTAAAATAAAATAATTGTTTTAAAGGCCGAATAAAAAGAATTCCGGAATTTAGCGCTGTTGATAGTCTTGGACACCACCTTAATTTATATGTCTAAGTACTGCAAAACTGGAGGTTTTTGGAAGCATTAAGAAGGCGATTTGTGTTCTACAGTGTTGGGATGAGTATGGAAAACATTGAGGTAATGTGGGTCGGGCAGCATAGAAAAGAAATGAATATCAGGTTAGAGGGGAAGAGGATCAGTCAAGGAAATAGGTTCGAGTATCGGGGGGGGGGGGGGGGGGGAGACCCGGGATGGTAAGTCCGAAGCAGAAGTGCAGAGGAGGATTCGGGTGGGTGTGATTGTGTGGAGGGAGTAATAATGGCAGACAGAAATATATCAAGGAGATTTAAAGGAAAGGTTCTGATGTCGTGTGTAATGCTGGCCTATTTTTACTGTCTGGAGATGGTGGCACTGACAGAGTGACAACAACAGAGGCTGCAGGTTTGCAAGAACAGCTGGGTCAGGAGGATTGTGGGAGTGAAGAGGGTGGATAGAAGGAGAATAGATGAACTGAGGGAGTAGATTGTTGTGCAGATAAGCTTGACGATGACATTGGTGAAATACCAGCTGAGATGGGCTGGGCACTTGGTGCAGATGGGAGAAGAGAGAATGGCAAAGAGAGCGGATAGGTTCAGGGAGCTAGATAGGAGGAAGAGGTAGACTGCAGTTATGATGGGAGGATTGTGTGAAGAGGAATATCAGTAAATTGGGGGTGGTTGTAGGGTGGTGAGAAGTACCTGAGGACAGAGGAGAGTGGAGGAGTGTTGTGATCAAGGTAGGGCAGAATATTGATGCCGTTGGACCTCATCCCTTTTAAAGGGAAGAGTAGGAAGAAGTGTTTAAGTATATAAATAAATTGAAATAAAATAAGGATTTTGAAGGTCTTAGAACAAAAATTAATTCCGGAACTTTACTGTCGTTGGCGCCGTGGCTCTTACACCACCCTATCTAACACATTATATTAGTTCCTCTTGCTTGTTTGTGTCCTTTTGGCATCCATTAAAACAGTAAGTTTCCTGTTTGGAATGATTTTTCAATTTTGTTTCTTTGACTGACAGGCAGACAGACTAAAAATGTTATGTCACTCATCTCTGCACATGTGCATTCGGGACAAATTCAAAGACAAAGTACTAATAAACTACAGGTTTGTTTTCTGATTCTTGTTCAAAATAGGTTGTGTAACATTCAATTTAAATACGTTGTTCCTCCATCATAAACTGACATTTGTAGACACAGACAGAAGTGAACCAATTGCCTATCTCTTTATTAAATACTAGCTAGTGGTGGGGAGGTGTAGGGGTAGAGGGAGTCAAAATTGAGAAAGGTGGAGGGCAAAGTTTGGGAAGAAATAGGAAAGGACGTGTATGGAGCATACTTGATAGAGAGTGGTCAATACTTGTGCATGGAATAGAGACATGGCCCATGGACAGAGCAGCCTTTCCAATAACCATGTGTCGAGTTCAATTCAAGATAAATGTTGCCATGATAACTGCGTGGAGCCAATGAAAGAGATACAAAATGGCCATTTTAGGGGGAAAATGTGCGATGATGACTGGGGTCATCAGGCAACGAGACTGTGTCCATTGTTCAGATTACCGGTCTGAGTGTCTGTTTCACGGAATAGCTGCAGAGAGCCATGTGACACACTTGTGTTTCATTCATTTTCAGGAAATAAGAAGTAGAAGGGGGGGGGGGGGGAGGACACTAACTTGTAAACCAAATGTAATTTCTTTAAACATTGAAGTGACATCTTTCAATCTTGTGTGTTGATTTGGAATGATTATTAGAGATTAAAGTCCATCTCTTTATTAAATACAAAAATAATATGTTGGAGTACCTGACCTCCCCTCCCACCACTCCCTTTAACCCCATTTCTACACTCGCCTACATTCCTTTATTTTCCTTTTCTCAGCTTATCCCTTAACCTCATGCATACGTTGAAGATAGAAAACTCCACTGTGGTCTACAGGAGTGTCCAAGGACCTATGGGCCACAATTTTGGTTCATTCATTCGTGTATGGGCCGTGCTTGCTTATTTGCATCACTGTGGCGCGCATGACTGGTGCTAGTGCATGGCTGGTCCTATATAGAGTATGGCAGGAATTTCGAAATTGTTGAGGGTGCTGGTGTCGCTTCGCAGACTTTTCCTTCTTAAAAAAAATCTACCATATATGGTAAATGTTCCTCCCCCTTTGAAAAACGACGAAATGGTAGAATTGCCTAAAGTAGCCATTAACCTAACATCGGCAAGATAAATGTAGTTTGGACAGCCGGCTTAACGTCCACAACAAAATGATAACCTGCAGCCATATTGGAGGACAAAGTAACGTCCATTTGTCACAATTGGTGAAGTAGAAAATTATGATCGGGGTCAAATGATCGGTGCTTTGTCATGGCCAAAGGTTGTCCTTTTTTTTTCTTCTTTTTTTTTGTATACTGAATGGAGGCGATATTCGAGGCGATAGAGAGCGATATTATAATAACACAGGTTGTAGGCAACGTACAGACCCGGATGAATTGCCAAATACAGCAATGTCCAGAAGCGAGACGATTCCAACTATTTTATATCCTGACTTCATGAATTAATTATCTTGTGTTTACGAAAAGTATTTACACCCTGGAAAACGTGACGGCTTGTAAAGGTTTGGATGTCTACCACCAGTTGAAGTTTGGATGAATCATTGATGTGGATGTTCTTGTGAAAAATGGCTATCACATGATACGATCAAAGGTAGGCCGATATGTATATATATATATATGAATGAAGGATCGTTTTAAGGCCATTTTTCCCCGCTAGAGCAGGGGTTAGCCTTGCGGGCCCCATGACAATCATGGTTCCCTGTTTGAGGCAATGTTTTTATGGCCGGATGCCCTTCCTGACGCCAACCCTTGGTCGCCTCTTACGATGCGCAGGAATACAGTGTACCTATTCTAAATCGGGGTACACACCGTCATCATTCATCCCAGCAAAGCTGGTACTCAATTTGCCGACCTCAGAAGGATGACAGGCTGAGTCAACCCCCCTGGCGTTAATTCAGCGATCGACCGGGATTCGAACTCAGGATCCTAGGATCCCAAGCCTGCACCCTAACCGCTAAGCCAACACCAGGCTAAAAGGTAGGCCTATAATACAACAATAATGCGGACTTGTGTTGGCAGAATAGATAAGCATGATGTTATACTTGTTAACATCATGGTTACCTGCTCTACCATCTCCTTCAATACTATAGGATGTTTTTCTGGACTGAAAGCTTTGCCTTTCATGAACTCTTCACCAATTAATGCAAAAGACCCCAACTAAGCAAATTATGCTGGCAGACGGGACAGCCAGCTTAACGACCATCCATGGATCGACGCAACCTGTAATGCAACACCATTCCTGTGAGCAACAATCGGGAAATTTATAGTCAGGTCGGGATTAAATCCAGGACTAGGCAGCTTAAAGGTAAGTGTGCTACTTCTGCAACACACACACGACAGCTTAAAGGTAAATGGGCTACCTCTGCAACACACACACACATGACAGCTTAAAGGTAAATGTGCTACCTCTGCAACACACACACGACAGCTTAAAGGTAAATGTGCTACCTCTGCAACACACACGACAGCTTAAAGGTAAGTGTGCTACCTCTGCAACACACACACACACGACAGCTTAAAGGTAAATGTGCTACCTCTGCAACACACACACGACAGCTTAAAGGTAAATGGGCTACCTCTGCAACACACACACACACGACAGCTTAAAGGTAAGTGTGCTACCTCTGCAACACACACACATGACAGCTTAAAGGTAAATGTGCTACCTCTGCAACACACACGACAGCTTAAAGGTAAATGTGCTACCTCTGCAACACACACACACATGACAGCTTAAAGGTAAGTGTGCTACCTCTGCAACACACACACACACACACATGACAGCTTAAAGGTAAATGTGCAACGTCTGCAACACACACACACACGACAGCTTAAAGGTAAATGTGCTACCTCTGCAACATACACACGACAGCTTGAAGGTAAATGTGCTACCTCTGAAACACATACACGACAGCTTAAGGGTAAATGTGCTACCTCTGCAACACACACACATATGACAGCTTGAAGGTAAATGTGCTACCTTTGCAACACACACACATCACAGCTTAAAGGTACATAAATGTGCTACCTCTGCAACACACACACACACGACAGCTTAAAGGTAAGTGTGCTACCTCTGCGACACACACATATGACAGCTTCAAGGTAAGTGTGCTACCTCTACAACACACATGACAGCTTCATGGTAAGTGTACTACCTCTGCAACACGCACACATGATAGCTTAAAGGTAAATAAATGTGATACCTCTGCAACACACGCACACAAATGACAGCATAAAGGTAAGTGTGCTACCTCTGCGACACACACACATGACAGCTTAATGGTAAGTGTGCTACCTCTGCAACACACTCACACATGGCAGCTTAATGGTAAGTGTGCTACCTCTGCAACACACTCACATGGCAGCTTAATGGTAAGTGTGCTACCTCTGCAACACACACACATGACAGCTTGAAGGTAAATGTGCTACCTCTGCAACACACACGACAGCTTAAAGGTAAATGTGCTACCTCTGCAACACACACACACACATGACAGCTTAAAGGTAAGTGTGCTACCTCTGCAACACACACACACACACACATGACAGCTTAAAGGTAAATGTGCAACGTCTGCAACACACTCACATGGCAGCTTAATGGTAAGTGTGCTACCTCTGCAACACACACACATGACAGCTTGAAGGTAAATGTGCTACCTCTGCAACACACACGACAGCTTAAAGGTAAATGTGCTACCTCTGCAACACACACACACACATGACAGCTTAAAGGTAAGTGTGCTACCTCTGCAACACACACACACACACACATGACAGCTTAAAGGTAAATGTGCAACGTCTGCAACACACACACACACGACAGCTTAAAGGTAAATGTGCTACTTCTGCAACATACACATGACAGCTTGAAGGTAAATGTGCTACCTCTGCAACACACACACGACAGCTTAAAGGTAAATGTGCTACCTCTGCAACACACACACGACAGCTTAAAGGTAAATGTGCTACCTCTGAAACACATACACGACAGCTTAAGGGTAAATGTGCTACCTCTGCAACACACACACATATGACAGCTTGAAGGTAAATGTGCTACCTTTGCAACACACACACATCACAGCTTAAAGGTACATAAATGTGCTACCTCTGCAACACACACACACGACAGCTTAAAGGTAAGTGTGCTACCTCTGCGACACACACACATATGACAGCTTCAAGGTAAGTGTGCTACCTCTACAACACACATGACAGCTTCATGGTAAGTGTACTACCTCTGCAACACGCACACATGATAGCTTAAAGGTAAATAAATGTGATACCTCTGCAACACACGCACACAAATGACAGCATAAAGGTAAGTGTGCTACCTCTGCGACACACACACATGACAGCTTAATGGTAAGTGTGCTACCTCTGCAACACACTCACACATGGCAGCTTAATGGTAAGTGTGCTACCTCTGCAACACACTCACATGGCAGCTTAATGGTAAGTGTGCTACCTCTGCAACACACACACGACAGCTTAAAGGTAAATGTGCTACCTCTGCAACACACTCACACATGGCAGCTTAATGGTAAGTGTGCTACCTCTGCAACACGCACACATGATAGCTTAAAGGTAAAGCCATTTCCAGTGGGGGATGGCTGGTAGGGGAGTTAGATTCATGGACCAGCTGAACAAGACCAGATTGACCACCAGAGCAGAGATCGTTGAGCCACCTCCTGTCCTATGATTGAAAATGAGGACGTCATGCTCATGTATGACCTGATTATCCCATCCATCGTAACATAGAAAACAAAGCATTGTGTCCGGGCATTGTACTCAGGAACAAAAAGTAAAAGACATCATTGATGATTGAGATATCGACGAGTTTGGTCGAAACAATGCAGAAATCAAGAAAATGACCAAATACGAAGACCTCAAAAATGAAGTGAAAATATCCTGGGAGCTGAAGTGTGGCGAAATTGTACCAGTGGTAATTGGAGTAACATGAATGATGAAGAAGAACTTTACAGATATATTAAAAACCATCCCTGGGAATATTACGACAAAGTAACTGCAGTTGGAAGCTGTCCGAGGCTCGGTGACGATCCACAAAAAGAGCCCTCAGAACAAAACTTTGAGAACAAGAAAACTTCACAAACTGGTCAATGAATCATGATCCCTTACTGAAATGGAGGTGGATACTTCGAGACCTGGGAGGACTCCGTTCCACCTTCTGAAAGCAGCATATAGAGATAACAACCAATGGCACACATACACACCAGACAAGTGCGGTTTCCCAATCAAGATCGAGTTTCTTCGACTTAAGTAAGTCTTCAAGAATATTGATGTTTAAAGCTTTAAAAGCAAAAAATGACAAAATGGCCTCATTTCCTTCTTTGAGGCCGTACGGGGATCATGGAACGATTACTTGCACTCAGTGTAGTCCTGTGACGACTGTGGACCATGTGTAAATTCATTTCCCTTCTGCATACGGAATAGAAATAGAGTACAGTACTTCAATGCAATACACGACTTTTGAAATGATATATGAATGCTAAATGAGGCCTTTCACGCATGCACTGCGTGTGTGTTTACACTGATTCGGTTCTGCTTGACGGGCACTTTTAACCTGCCGTTGCTATCAGGAAATCTGTGATTCAAATCGTCTTTTTAAACATAATTTTCAGTATTTGGATGAAAGAGTGGCAATTTCAAATTGGTCAACCACAATTGTTCTGTTTCTGAATGCAAATTGGACTCGAGAAATATCTGTGGATGAGACACACACATTTCAACTTTTAGCAATAGATGCAAAAATCTAGTATAATTTCTCTTGTGGCCCCAGAATCAAAAAACAATACAGTGTATTTATAACATCCCTCACAGCTCCTCCCCATTCTCCCAACATGATAAAGAGTAAATATAATCATTTTAAACTTACCTTGCACATTCACAAGTCCCATATATGGCCTTCCCATCTAATTACTACTTTTATTTAAAGTACTAGGGCATGCCCGTACTATATCTATATCTAAAATTATATCCCCCCCTCTATTTACATGAAATGGTTTGGTTCATGAAATGTTTTGGTCCATTCGCAACGCCAAAGCGAACGGCGAACGCTTTACATGAAATGGTTTGGTGCATGAAATGTTTTGGTCCATTCGCAACGCCAAAGCGAACGGCGAACGGCTTGCGAGTACAGTGACAATCCCCCCGGGGTTTTTATTAGTTTTAAAACATCGTTTAACGCCAACATAGCGCCAACATAGTTTGCAAACGTGAAATAAATGAATACGCTCTCAAATGTGCCATCCGAGGCAGAGTGTGTCCGCCACGTTCGGCACACGCGATAGCTCGCTGCTCTCTGATTGGTTGAATCGTTTTTTGGACATAGCTCGGTAAGTAATTGTCCGATTAATATGAAACCTTGAAAAGGCACATCCTCGGGTCCCCAGCAATATACCTGGCAAGTGAAAAGTATATCGGACCCGTGGTTGTCGAGAAACAGCGGTCACAGACAGACAAACGTACAAACGTACAAACGTACAGAGATTACTGGAATTATAGATAGATTAACACAAACTAATAACTTTCATCATAAATCACTTTATATAACAATATACTAAGCGATAAATACTCCACCCGACAGACATGTCCATTACACAGCAACTCCATCCACTCAAACTGCCATTCAAATATTCAAACTGTCATCCACAACCAATTCCACCACGCTGTACTGCATATCCGAGCAACCACCAACCAATCCGATTAATGCTAACTTATAATACAATTTATACATATTATTTTTTACCTAAATACCTCCTTATTTAATACTTGTATCAAATGCAATGCAATAGGAACTTGTTTACATGAAAACCAACCAAACTTAAACAAAAGGTGACGATGGATCTTGTACAGCAGCCTATCAAAAAAGTTATAGTTAACCACACAAATGTCATCAAAAAGTTATAATTAACCACGCAAATGTCATCAAAAAAGTTATAATTAACCACGCAAATGTCATCAAAAAAGTTATAGTTAACCACACAAATGTCATCAAAAAAGTTATAATTAACCACGCAAATATCATCAAAAAAGTTATAATTAACCATGCAAATATCATCAAAAAACTTATAGTTAACCACACAAATATCAAAAAAGTTATAGTTAACCACACAAATGTCATCAAAAAAGTTATAGTTAACCACACAAATATCATCAAAAAACTTATAGTTAACCACACAAATATCAGCAAAAAAGTTATAGTTAACCACACAAATATCATCAAAAAAGTTATAGTTAACCACACAAATGTCATCAAAAAAGTTCTAATTAACCATGCAAATATCATCAAGAAAGTTATAGTTAACCACACAATTGTCATCAAAAAAGTTAGTTAACCACACAAATATCATCAAAAAACTTATAGTTAACCACACAAATATCATCAAAAAAGTTATAGTTAACCACACAAATGTCATCAAAAAAGTTATAATTAACCACGCAAATGTCATCAAAAAAGTTATAATTAACCACGCAAATGTCATCAAAAAAGTTATAGTTAACCACACAAATGTCATCAAAAAAGTTATAATTAACCACGCAAATATCATCAAAAAAGTTATAATTAACCATGCAAATATCATCAAAAAACTTATAGTTAACCACACAAATATCATCAAAAAAGTTATAGTTAACCACACAAATGTCATCAAAAAAGTTATGGTTAACCACGCAAATATCATCAAAAAACTTATAGTTAACCACACAAATATCATCAAAAAAGTTATAGTTAACCACACAAATATCATCAAAAAAGTTATAGTTAACCACACAAATGTCATCAAAAAAGTTATAATTAACCACGCAAATATCATCAAAAAAGTTATAATTAACCATGCAAATATCATCAAAAAAGTTATAGTTAACCACACAATTGTCATCAAAAAAGTTATAGTTAACCACGCAAATATCATCAAAAAACTTATTGTTAACCACACAAATATCATCAAAAAAGTTATTGTTAACCACACAAATATCATCAAAAAAGTTATAATTAACCACACAAATATCATCAAAAAAGTTATAATTAACCACGCAAATATCAAAAAACTTATAGTTAACCACACAAATATCATCTATATAACGGCACGTATGAGACAATAGATTAGCGAATCCGAATTTTTTCTCGTTCATCAGTTTTTGTGTAAATGAAAATTCACAGAAAATAAGAAAAATGTCCACTAGTAGAGGGCTGCAATTCCCACCCATGGGAATACCTTTAACATGTTGAAACGTTATCCCACAAAAGGACTTAGAAGTATTAAATAAAATAAAATTAACAGCATCCTTAAACTTCTGCTTATCAAAACAATGAAAACTTGAGTATTTCTATTTAGAAAAGAATGTTCTATCAAACCTGACACATAAAAACTTATTAAAAGAGCTAAAAACCTTGTCAATTACTTTGAAGAGTGAATATAGAAATATAGAAATAGTGAACTAGTGCTAATTCCAAATTTGTATACAGTGCATTCAGAAAGTATTCAGACCCCTTCACTTTTTTCACATTTTGTTATGTTGCAGCCTTATGCTGAAATCGTTTAAATTCATTTTTTTCCCTCATCAATCTACACTCAATACCCCATAATGACAAAGAAAACTATTTTAGAAAGTTTTGCAAATTTATTAAAAATAAAAAACTGAAATATCACATTTACATAAGTATTCATACCCTTTGCTATGACACTTGAAATTTAGCTCAGGTGCCTCCCATTTCTCTTGATCATCTTTGAGATGTTTCTACACCTTGATTGGATTCCACCTGTGGTAAATTCAATTGATTGGACATGATTTGGAAAGGCACACACCTGTCTATATAAGGTCTCACAGCTGACAATGCATATCAGAGCAAAAACCAAGCCATGAGGTCGAAGGAACTCCCTGCAGAGCTCAGAGACAGGATTGTGTCGAGGCACAGATCTGGGGAAGCCTAAAAAAAAAAATCTCTGCTGCATTGAAGGTTCCCAAGAGCACAGTGGCCTCCATAATTCTTAAATGGAAGAAGTTTGGAACAACCAGGACTCTTCCTAGAGCTGGCCGCCCGGCCAAACTGAGCAATCTGAGGAGAATGGCCTTGGTAAGAGAGGTGACCAAGAACCCAATGGTCACTGGCTGAGCTCGAGATCCTGTGTGGAGATGGGAGAAACTTCCAGAAGGACAACCATCACCGCAACACTCCACCGATCTGGGCTTTATGGCAGAGTGGCCAGACGGAAGCCAAACAGTTCAATCTTGGTTTCATTAGACCACAAAATCTTGTTTCTCACAGTCTGAGTCCTTTAGGTGCTTTTTTGGCAAACTCCAAGTGGGCTTTCGTGTGTCTTTCACTGACGAGAGGCTTCCGTCTGGCCACTCTGCCATAAAGCCCAGATCGGTGGAGTGTTGCAGTGATGGTTGTCCTTCTGGAAGTTTCTCCCATCTCCACACAGGATCTCTGGAGCTCAGCCAGAGTGACCATCGGGTTCATGGTCACCTCTCTTACCAAGGCCCTTCTCCCCCGATCGCTCAGTTTGGCCGGGCGGGCAGTTCTAGGAAGAGTCCTGGTTGTTCCAAACTTCTTCCATTTAAGAATTATGGAGGCCACTGTGCTCTTGGGAACCTTCAATGCAGCAAAAAAAAAATTGTAGGCTTCCCCAGATCTGTGCCTCGACACAATCCTGTCTCTGAGCTCTGCAGGCAGTTCCTTCGACCTCATGGCTTGGTGTTTGCTCTGATATGCATTGTCAGCTGTGAGACCTTATATAGACAGGTGTGTGCCTTTCCAAATCATGTCCAATCAATTTAATTTACCACAGGTGGACTCCAATCAAGGTGTAGAAACATCTCAAAGATGATCAAGAGAAATGGGAGGCACCTGAGCTAAATTTCAAGTGTCATAGCAAAGGGTATGAATACTTACGTAAATGTGATATTTCAGTTGTTGTTTTTGAAATAAATTTGCAAAACTTTCTAAAATCCTGTTTTCTCTTTGTCATTATGGGGTATTGAGTGTAGATTGATGAGGGGAAAAATGAATGTAAACGATTTCAGCATAAGGCTGCAACATAACAAAATGTGAAAAAGTGAAGGGGTCTGAATACTTTCTGAATGCACTGTATAAAGTCGAAAAATCTAAAACCTCAATCGACTTGATATCGAGGCATCTGATCCTATCCAAGAACTCCAAAGTATAATTAATGCTCCAGAAAGTGTTAATACCAGAATTCTTCTCAATTGCCAAATAATGTTTCCTGAACTCTTCCCTAACAACTTGTAAGCCTGAGTTAGCTATAACCAATAACTGTTTGGTGATACATTGCTTGGCACCAGCTCTAAACCTATACTTGTATGGGTTCTCATTAAGTTTTGGGATCCAGAAAAGCCGAGGAAAACAAAGATTTACCTCTTTACATTTAATACTAAAACTATTAATTAAAACTTATTTATGCTCAGAGACATTTTCAGTCAGAGACTTCCTCAACATATTTTTGTCGGACGGACAGACACCAACGTGATTTCGAAGGTTTTCTAAATAAAACTCAATGCTGAAATTTGGAACATATTACCTCAACGTACAAAGCATTTACTTCTGAAATTTGCAGCTAATTTCATCCAGTAGAAACGTATTTTCAGCCCCCATGTTGAAGCTGCATTCAGAGAAACCGTCCCATATAAAGGGAGGGGTGATTTGCGCCTCCCTTTGATATATATATCTATATATATAAAACACAGTTGTGTGTGTGTGTGTGTGTGTGTGTGTGTGTGTGTGTGTGTGTGTGTGTGTGTGTGTGTGTGTGTGTAATGTTACCGATAGACTCCTTAACGGATAGGCTTACGTGCTTGATATTTGACATAGACATGGCCATTGAGCCTGGGACGAACATGGCTGAACTCAAAATATTTGACGATCCATATTTTTTATTCATATTTACCTCAGCGCATTTCAGCGCACGGAATCAACGGAATCAGAGCAGGTGGGCGCTGATTCGCTCAGAGCGATCACGTGATGACGCTATGACACTATGAACGCTATGACGCTATGACGCTATGAACGCTATGAACGCTATGACGCTATGAACGCTATGACGCTATGACGCTATGAAAAAAAAAATCGCTATGACGCTATGAAACGCTATGCACGCGATGACGCTATGGACGTTATGACGCTATGACGCTATGAAACGCTATGAAGCTATGAACGCTATGAACGATATGACGCTATGAAAAAAAAAATCGCTATGACGCTATGAAACGCTATGAACGCTATGAACGCTATGACGCTATGAACGCTATGACGCTATGAACGCTATGAACGCTATGACGCTATGAACGCTATGACGCTATGAACGCTATGACGCTATGAAAAAAAATCGCTATGACGCTATGAAACGCTATGAACGCTATGAACGCTATGACGCTATGGACGCTATGACGCTATGAACGCTATGAACGCTATGACGCGATGAACGCTATGAAAAAAAAAATCGCTATGACGCTATGAAACGCTATGAACGCTATGAACGCTATGACGCTATGAACGCTATGAACGCTATGACGCTATGAACGCTATGACGCTATGAAAAAAAATCGCTATGACGCTATGAAACGCTATGACGCTATGACGCTATGAAAAAAAAAATCGCTCGCTTTCCCAAGGGGCTCGCTCTCCCCCCGTTCCCCTCCCCTCCCCTTCCCCCTCCCCCCGTTCCCCTCCCCTCCCCCTTCCCCCTCCCCCTCCCCTTCCCCCTCCCCCTCCCCCTCCCCTTCCCCCTCCCCCTCCCCTCCCCCGCCCGGCAATGCCGGGTACTTCTGCTAGTATATATATAATTATATTCTTGAGCACCCCTCATAACTCGAAATCAAGCCTCCATATCGAATTGCAGAATAAAAAATCGGAATTGTGCTTAACAGCAGTTCTGATTGCTAAAAAAAAGTGTTGGTTTGCCGACAACGTGACTCTGGTGAAGCGAAGGTCTGAATGAAGTGAAGGTGAAGTATGAAGTGAAGGTGACTCTGGTGAAGTATGACCGCTGAATGGTGAAGTGAAGGTTTGATCTGAATCGTTTTTGGCCCTATCTGAATGGTGAAGAACCATTTTTTATAAAATTATAGTTTCCGGATCCGGTCTTAACCAAAATCGAATCAAGTCGTCCTCCTCACAAACCCAACCCGTCGAAAAACAGACAGACGGGGGTGAAAACACAGGCCTCGTCCATCTTTGGTGGTGGAAGTAATTACGAATAGACAAATGAAAAGTGTTCAAATGAGCAAAGCAAGGCATTCATATTGTTCGTTCCTAAGGAGTTGTTTTCACCGCGCTAAAATGGCGGCAGCCGTTGCTAAGCGGAAGTAACCTGAAGTTACAGCACCCATTACTCATATAAAATAAATAAAACCACAAAAAAACATCTTTTGGCCTCCTACGTCACATTTCCTTGTTATTATTCCTCGTTGTTATTCGCATCCTGGGTCCATGCACATCTCGATCGACGGTAAGTCTTGCGAGAATCCATGGGGATTCGTGAGCCATATTATACAAAATCTGCTTTAACTAACTGTAGAACGTTTTTTTAGAATTTATTTCGGCACGTTACGTACAGAGTCTGATGGCTCTCTCTCAAGGACCATAAATTGAAATGAAGAAGAAGAGAAGGAATAATGTCGACTTTTCCGAACCTTGCCCTCTGTGGCATTGCGCATGCGCATTGACTCCTGCCACGTTCGATCTTGATGTGAGTGCTTGTTCCCATCCTTCGGGGGGGGGGAGTGGGGAGGTAATAACAATTTAATTCTTCATGAACCTTTCCTCATAAAACGGAGATGAATGGGTTACAAAGCAGGGCAAATTGAAGAGTTTGACGTCCTTTTTTATTGGGACTTCAAAGAATGAGTAGGTAGTAGTAGTAGGCCCACTCGTTTGGGACAGGTCAGGAGTGCATCTTCTCTTGGGAGGATTTTCGTGGACACCTTGAGAATGATGTCTTGTCTTGTCTTGTCTGCCCCGAAGTGGAATCTGATCATTTTGAGTCTGAAAGTAATTCTCGGGATTGAGTTCGTGTATCCTTGTCATGCGTGCACCTCCGCCGTAGGTGAACGGTCCGGTCCGTTCATATAAATAGAACGACTTCAGAGTTGAGGCCAAGTCTAAGAGCAATGGTGGAGATAGTGTGTGTTAAGGCAGCCGCACATCAGACTCTCACGACGTGATTGGCGGCGACACTGTTTTTGGTAAATGGTAAAGAAGAACTGCAGGGAGACGAGAGGATGAGAGGGGAACATGCTCTCCCTGAGCACCGCTGCTTTGGTACTCCATTCGTGCTGGAATGTCGCCGATGGCTTCCCAGGGGAATAGTAAGGTGGCGAATAGGAAATACCGTGACGGGCAAGACAAAAGCACCAAGTTTTCCACAGAATTTATTTTGGGTACTATGATTAATTTCAGAAGGGGAGCCTTCAAAAATGGAAAATGAAAAATCTCAAGAAAATGATACTGCTCTTAATGCCTGATTTCTTGTTTATATATGTAAATGACCAGGATTGTAAATAACGAATCGACACATGTGGGAAAATTACGCGCTTAGACCGGGAATCGAACCCAGGTCCTCTGGTAAACCGTACCAGTGCTCTGCCATCTGCGTGACCCCTGGGCGTCAAAGCTATCTGGGCGAACCCTGGGTGTCAAAGCTATCTGGGCGAACCCTGGGTGTCAAAGCTATCTGGGCGAACCCTGGGTGTCAAAGCTATCTGGGCGAACCCTGGGTGTCAAAGCTATCTGGGCGAACCCTGGGTGTCAAAGCTATCTGGGCGAACCCTGGGTGTCAAAGCTATCTGGGCGAACCCTCGGTGTCAAAGCTATCTGGGCGAACCCTGGGTGTCAAAGCTATCTGGGCGAACCCTGGGTGTCAAAGCTATCTGGGCGAACCCTGGGTGTCAAAGCTATCTGGGCGAACCCTGGGTGTCAAAGCTATCTGGGCGAACCCTCGGTGTCAAAGCTATCTGGGCGAACCCTCGGTGTCAAAGCTATCTGGGCGAACCCTCGGTGTCAAAGCTATCTGGGCGAACCCTGGGTGTCAAAGCTATCTGGGCGAACCCTGGGTGTCAAAGCTATCTGGGCGAACCCTGGGTGTCAAAGCTATCTGGGCGAACCCTGGGTGTCAAAGCTATCTGGGCGAACCCTGGGTGTCAAAGCTATCTGGGCGAACCCTGGGTGTCAAAGTTATCTGGGCGAACCCTGGGTGTCAAAGCTATGTGGGCGAACCCTGGGTGTCAAAGCTATGTGGGCGAACCCTGGGTGTCAAAGCTATGTGGGCGAACCCTGGTTGTCAAAGCTATGTGGGCGAACCCTGGGTGTCAAAGCTATCTGGGCGAACCCTGGGTGTCAAAGCTATCTGGGCGAACCCTGGGTGTCAAAGCTATCTGGGCGAACCCTGGGTGTCAAAGCTATCTGGGCGAACCCTGGGTGTCAAAGCTATCTGGGCGAACCCTGGGTGTCAAAGCTATCTGGGCGAACCCTGGGTGTCAAAGCTATCTGGGCGAACCCTGGGTGTCAAAGCTATCTGGGCGAACCCTGGGTGTCAAAGCTATCTGGGCGAACCCTGGGTGTCAAAGCTATCTGGGCGAACCCTGGGTGTCAAAGCTATCTGGGCGAACCCTGGGTGTCAAAGCTATCTGGGCGAACCCTGGGTGTCAAAACTATCTGGGCGAACCCTGGGTGTCAAAGCTATCTGGGCGAACCCTGGGTGTCAAAGCTATCTGGGCGAACCCTGGGTGTCAAAGCTATCTGGGCGAACCCTGGGTGTCAAAGCTATCTGGGCGAACCCTGGGTGTCAAAGCTACCTGGGCGAACCCTGGGTGTCAAAGCTACCTGGGCGAACCCTGGGTGTCAAAGCTATCTGGGCGAACCCTGGGTGTCAAAGCTATCTGGGCGAACCCTGGGTGTCGAAGCTATCTGGGCGAACCCTGGGTGTCGAAGCTATCTGGGCGAACCCTGGGTGTCGAAGCTATCTGGGCGAACCCTGGGTGTCGAAGCTATGTGGGCGAACCCTGGGTGTCGAAGCTATCTGGGCGAACCCTGGGTGTCGAAGCTATCTGGGCGAACCCTGGGTGTCGAAGCTATCTGGGCGAACCCTGGGTGTCGAAGCTATCTGGGCGAACCCTGGGTGTCGAAGCTATCTGGGCGAACCCTGGGTGTCGAAGCTATCTGGGCGAACCCTGGGTGTCGAAGCTATCTGGGCGAACCCTGGGTGTCGAAGCTATCTGGGCGAACCCTGGGTGTCGAAGCTATCTGGGCGAACCCTGGGTGTCGAAGCTATCTGGGCGAACCCTGGGTGTCGAAGCTATGTGGGCGAACCCTGGGTGTCGAAGCTATCTGGGCGAACCCTGGGTGTCGAAGCTATCTGGGCGAACCCTGGGTGTCGAAGCTATCTGGGCGAACCCTGGGTGTCGAAGCTATCTGGGCGAACCCTGGGTGTCGAAGCTATCTGGGCGAACCCTGGGTGTCGAAGCTATCTGGGCGAACCCTGGGTGTCGAAGCTATCTGGGCGAACCCTGGGTGTCGAAGCTATCTGGGCGAACCCTGGGTGTCGAAGCTATCTGGGCGAACCCTGGGTGTCGAAGCTATCTGGGCGACTCCTGGGTGTCGAAGCTATCTGGGCGACTCCTGGGTGTCGAAGCTATCTGGGTGACTCCTGGGTGTCGAAGCTATCTGGGCGACTCCTGGGTGTCAAAGCTATCTGGGCGAACCCTGGGTGTCAAAGCTATCTGGGCGAACCCTGGGTGTCAAAGCTATCTGGGCGAACCCTGGGTGTCAAAGCTATCTGGGCGAACCCTGGGTGTCAAAGCTATCTGGGCGAACCCTGGGTGTCAAAGCTATCTGGGCGAACCCTGGGTGTCAAAGCTATCTGGGCGAACCCTGGGTGTCAAAGCTATCTGGGCGAACCCTGGGTGTCAAAGCTATCTGGGCGAACCCTGGGTGTCAAAGCTATCTGGGCGAACCCTGGGTGTCAAAGCTATCTGGGCGAACCCTGGGTGTCAAAGCTATCTGGGCGAACCCTGGGTGTCAAAGCTATCTGGGCGAACCCTGGGTGTCAAAGCTATCTGGGCGAACCCTGGGTGTCAAAGCTATCTGGGCGAACCCTGGGTGTCAAAGCTATCTGGGCGAACCCTGGGTGTCAAAGCTATCTGGGCGAACCCTGGGTGTCAAAGCTATCTGGGCGAACCCTGGGTGTCAAAGCTATCTGGGCGAACCCTGGGTGTCAAAGCTATCTGGGCGAACCCTGGGTGTCAAAGCTGTCTTGGTGATCCATGGGTATCAAAGTTATCTGGGTGACCCTTAGGTGTCAAAGCTATCTTTGTGACCCCTGGCCACCAAAGCTATTTGGGCGACGATTTGAGGAACATTCATTGAGAATTTCATTTATAGAAAAGAAAATTTCCAAAATATTTCATTAAATATTTCATGCTCTTTTCTCCCGCCTCTGGAACAAACTCCCACACTCCCTTCAATCCCACTCCTCCCTCCAGGTCTTTAAAACAGCTGTTCACCACCGTCTCTTATCTTCCCCCATCCAAAACCTTGATCTTTTCTACCCCCACTAATTCACCCCAGATCCACCTTGTTTGAAATTCCAACTTCTTTCCTGGAAGTCCTGGCAGTCTCCATATGTTTTATACCTCTCCCACCACCCCCCTTGCCATGCCCCCCCTCCCCAAAGCCCTCTCCCTCCCATAGATCTCTCGATGTCGCTGCTCTCAGATGTTGTGTTTGTGTTCCTCCCCCTCTCGCCCCATCTTGTCTACCGCTCCCCATGTTATATGTTTTATGTGTCGGTTTGTCTTTCTGTGTGATTAATGTTATCTCTTTCACGAGCCTCGATCTTGTATTCAAAAAAGGTTTTAAAAAAAGAGCCACCGTACTACTCCCCTCCTACCTCCTTTGCTTAGCTAAAACAATACATTGTTTCAAGTGTGCGACTGCACACTATCAATGTTTTAAAACTCTACACAATGTGGTTAGCATATGCTTAAATGAATAAGACCTGTCTACCTGGTCGGTGGAATACATCCTCTTCTTCCACAAGAAGAGTGCAAAGACAAAAGCTGCTCAGTAGTAGATCGATTGGCCTTCATCGATCACCAGTTTGTTTTCTGCCTCACAGCCACTCAACCATGGCCATGCTGCTGCTGCTTCTCACAACAACGGATGGAGGCTATGAATCGGAGTAACGTTGGGGCTGTGTCTCCGGATGCATTGCTTGACCGAAACAGTTTAGCATCCAGCCCTATTTGCCAGACTCTCCGCTTGAGACAATTGTATTGTCTGGTATGTCTGGGATGCATAAAAACTGGTTTGATATCTAGAATATGGCTTTTAATCCAGGTAATTCCCATATCCTCACAGTTATGCTCTGCAAGGACCGTTGGATGAATCTCGGGAAGAAGTCCAGTCCTTTGAACTAGTGGACCTCACCATAAACGATGTCTTTTCCTGGTCTTGAACTACAGTGTTTTTAGAGGATCCTCTGTCCGTGTGTTATTAAATTCTGGAGAATACGCTTAATTGCACACTGGGGTGGCAGGATGGCCTAGACTCTAGAGGTACGTGTACTCCTCTAGGCTGTATATCCTGAGTTTGAATCTAGATCCAGATATAAACTGTCATCCTGTTGTTTCACAGGCAAGGTGATTCTACAATGTGTGTGTGCTTGCGTTTAACTGGGTAGTCCTGTCTGCCGGCATTGGTGAACGTTAAAAACCCCACGTTTTTTTTTTTTTAAACCCCATTTGTGAAGAGTGGGTGAACTTTCGCCGGCACCATGAGCAAATTCAAAATTCCTGCCCCAACACCTAGTCGAGGCTCAGGTCTGGCCAGTTAGTTCATGAAAGACTTTGGCCAAAACCCTACATCCGGCCACCTCCATAAGAATGTGGGAATAATTGTGGGCGTGAAGAAGAAGAAGAAGACGCTTGAACTGTGAGAGTGGGGGTGGGTGGAGGGCGTGGTTGAGTCAGACTGGTGTGGTATGGTACATGCTTGGAAAGGAGGAGGTTAAACAAATTCTAACTCACAAAAATCAAGGCTGATATTTCGATGTCCAAGCTTGGGTTTATTGAAAGGATAAAAAGCACGTGATACTCAAAACACCGACGCGGTACTGCACAAAGCAAATGATGACTTGCTCTAACTCCACTCGCTCCCTGCTCTGCTTTACCATTCCTATGCTCCGCTCACAAACATTCCCTAATGCCCTTCCCTCTAGAAACTGTTCATAGGTGCAAGACCGCTCTTTAAGCAGTGCCAGGAACCGCTCCCTATCTGGAAGCTGGTAGAAATTCCGTGGAACGCTGGTGATCTTTTCACAAGCTGTAACATCAACCTCAACATTAATACTTGTAACTTTCTTACTCTACATTTATTTACCTTCAACATATTTCCTTAGCAAACACCACACAGTCTCATGATAAACAATTTTTTCCATATTGAATCGTAGGTACGCAAGCATTAACGATGCACAGGACACAACACAATTCCTCATAATCACTCGTAAAGAACTTGTCCATGGTTGATATATGTGCAAGGCCCCATATGTATGCATGTGCACACCCATGTTAAGTCAAACAGATATGGTGGACACTCAAAAATGCGAACACGTGCCAATTTGAATAAAAAATTCAGTTTGGTACAGTGTAGAGTGTAGACCGTCCTTTCCAACTTGAATAACAATCATTTTGAAAAGGGCATTTTTTAAAATTTGCTTTAGTTCTAGTTATCCTGCATTTCTACTGTAGTTGTGGGGCAGACTTGCAGTCTGCAAGCAACATTTGCATAATTTTTCCAAATATTTGCATAATTGCAGGGTGTTTAAAGGTTGACATGGGTCTCCTTAAAACAATTGTGGTTATTATTTAATTTTTTTAAATCATATTGTCTACCTTGAGCAAGTTGTTCAGGAAGTGACATCAACGCTGGTGAATGCATTCTGCGTAAAACCAAGATGGCATACAACATCACGCGTGTTTTTGTATAGTGGTGTACCACAAGTTGCTTGCATTCTCACATGCAACCAACTGTTGTCAAGTAAACATGAAATGTATTGAAATATATTGTTACTCATGTAAACGTGAATTGTAATGAATAGATAATTTTAGAGAATTGCTGGATTACTATATTAATATATATATACAATTGCAGAAAAATTATATGCCATTGTTCAACGTGTAGAAATGATCATCTGTTTTCATTTGAGATTCATTAAGGTTCGTGCAAGTAGGGTATCAAACGACCTCATGTTCGATCAAAAGGAAACTCGTGTGACATTTGCAAAATAGCTCCTGAAGTGCTACCAGAGGGAGGAAGATTATCTCTTGAAATTATGACGTCATGAAACCTGGGTCCATCATTTCGTACCAGAATCAATATAAGCCGGAATGGCGTGAGGGCATATTTGGTCCCCCATAAGCCGAAAAGGTTGAAGTTCAGCCAGAAAGCCTATGACAATAATTGTGTTTTGGGACCTTAATATTTAATGTGAAATTTATTGGACATGTAAAAACCATGAATGCACAGTACTACAGTGACGTGCTCTCCAGTGAAGTGAGCAACAATATGCAGACAACACCCAGGTATGCTGTCTGTGTGTGGTTGCTGCATGATGAATTGATGATGCTCATCCTCACTCAGCAAATGTGACACCATCAGAAGAAGATGGTATTTTGAATCATTTCGTGTACAGTTCAACTGGTGTGTCACCTTGTGATTTACCTCTCTTTGGACAACTCAAAGAACTTCTGGGTGTCATTAAGGTTACGAACGATGAAATACATCAAAGCATGTGTCCTTATATGGTGACAGAAAATGCGTACCAATCCCAACAAGTTTCATGGAGGTGCTACCATGTGAAAAAAAGCAATTGCATGTGTACTTTGAGAAATAGTCGGTTTCCTTATCTCACCTGTACGTTTTAGATTTTTTTTTTCTCCAATAAAAAGTCCACATCAACTTATAACTACCTAATTATATGATGACCCCTTTCTTAAATGTTGTCTTTCACCATAATCACCATTTCACTTCCTACAATGATATTTAATAATTCTCTTCCTCTTCATAGTGAATCGCAATGAATGGCCAGTTGGACCTGGCTGGAAAACTGATCATAAAGACTTGTTTGGGGAATGATATTCGCCGAATCCCAATCCACAATGATGAGATAACATATGATGAGCTGCTGCTCATGATGCAAAGGGTTTATCGTGGTCACCTCGGCCCGACAGATGAAGTTACCATCAAATACAAAGACGAAGGTAAGAGGAACTAGCCCGAGGTTGATTTATGTACAAGGCCCCATATAATGCATGCACGTCCACACCCATGTTAGGTTGAACAGATACAGTTGACCCTCGATAATGTGAGCACCTGCCAAGTCGAATTTAAAAAGAATTGAATTTGGTCCTGTGTAGACCATCCTTTCCAATTTGAAAAACAATAATTTGGAATAGGCCATTAAAAAAATTTGCTTTAGTTGTAGCTATCTTGCATTTCTACTGTCCTAGTGGGGCAGGCTTGCAGACTGCAAGCAAATAAAATGAATCGGTGATTTTCTTCCCGTTTCCAAAAAACCTAAGTTGTGTTTTGGAAAATAAATTGCATTCCATGATTGTGGGAATAATAAAATGATTGTTCCTTTTGATGTTTTTGATAAATATTTTTGGCAATGTTATCTGTATTTCGACAAGTTTCTCACGTGGAGTCTTGTTTGTCTTCCACTTGATAAATATGCATTGATTTAAAAAATGTTCTGAATGTCAAAATCATCTTAATAGAGTGGTTTTTTTTTATAACCAGCGGGCCATATACAGAGGTCTGACTGTATATGTAAAGATGCTATAGTGAAAGTATGCACAAAAAACACTTACCATTGTACACCGTTTATAAATGACAAACATCCACAGACACTTCTCGAATCGTATCGCCATAAAAGCGAGAAACACCAGCTCCCCTGGGGCTGAATCCTGAATCGTGCCCTGCAAGATCACTTGACATGCGATTGTATATGGTCACGTGACTGACCCACCATGAGCGGGAACGAAGCTGCACCGGCCGACCTTTGTTTACAGACATTTTCATTTAGGGACAGTTTTGTGATTTTTTTTTGTTTGTTTGTTTTCCTGGCATTCTGGCTTCAAGTTCCATCAGCATGTAAAATTTTCAGCTTTCTAGCCCACCCTGAAAGTTTTTAAATATTTATATAAATGAGTGAGTCAGTCGTTGCTTACCTCCTCCACCGAAGGTGGTGGGAGGTTATGTTTTCACCCCTGTCTGTCTGTTTGTCTGTGAATATGATATATCAAAAAGTTGTGGACAGATACGAACGAAACTTGATGGACATGTTGGGTGTATGAGAAGGACTAATCAATTTGATTTTGGTGAGGATCCAGATACGATAATTTTTTTTAAATTTCTCAAATGATTCTTCACTTTTGAGACATGGGGGGGGGGGGGGGGAGGGGGCAAAAATGATATATTGCGTGATATCTCAAAAAGTTGTGGATGAGTTGGTTAGGTGACGAGAACAAGCCAATTCGATTTTTGGTTCAGGTTCGGATCCAGATTATCAGTGGGATACAAAGCGTATAAACTTTCAGTCTGGTGGACGTATGCGCACTACCGAGTGCCGATCTAGTTATAAAGAGCTTTATATATTAGATAACGATGGTACATGGCAATTAAGACCCAAATGAATTTGCTGATTCAGGTTTGCTGTACATTTAAAGTGGTGCGAGTCCATTCAGAACTTCCAATAACTGGCAATGAACATACGAAGATAAAATGATACTTGAGATGTGCTTTCGAGAAATGATGGCGATGGTCCCCGCGATTAGTGGATGGTGATGGAGTTATCGGCGCAGGGCATAGCCATAACTAGGCCTCTGAATTCGCTGCACAGTTTTCTGCATGTTCATCACATCCCGTTATTTTAAACACTAGCCTAATGGGATGTACTGAAAGGAATAAGGTGAATTTGTCACTAGTACTGTATTGTTTGGAAACTCAATTTCCTGTCTGTCTGACACAGATTTGCCTTATTTCTTTGAGCATATTCCATTGGTGGTTGTCTACATTAATGGGCTATGCAGAAAGATCAATGGACAGGAAGCAAAGTATCCTTCAAAACAAATGTGTTTTACTTTAGATTTCAAAATTTGAGTGTGTTAACGCATTGATGGTTGCCAAGTTTATAGTCTGCCAATGTAGCAAGAAGGTGATAAGGCCAAAATAAATGCAAGCTTAATAGACCATTATTTAATTTGTATATTTCCGGATTGCTACCAACGAGGAAGTCATGAGCTTGCAAAAAGCTTGAAAGAAATTTCCGTTGGTCATGAGATTTGCAGGTGGGCACATTTACACAACAGATAAAAGTTTAACTTTTTATTCTTCCTTGCCCAAAACTTTAGTTTCTTTTTCTGTATTCCTGTTTTTGTTTGTCATTTCTTTTTTATTATAATTACAGATGGAGATCTTGTGACTATATTTGACTCCTCAGATCTTTCCTTTGCTATTCAATGCAGCCGAATTCTGAAGCTTACTATCTTCGGTAAGTATTCTACAACAGCCAATGTGTTTCCTGTTTGTCAAAATATTGTGATTATTTGATCCCAGATTCATATACTGTATCAATCTGTACATCGTCCACTCATATCCTTGTAATTTTATAGAAAGATGACTTGAGAAATTTGTTTCTTGGTACTGTTGTACGACTAGAAAAGGCTGCGAATACAGATTCTGTTTGAATAATACTGCACAAGGAACTTTGACATAGAAGGTGGGCCAAATGGCCATCTCCTAAAACCGACAAAATAAGTGACTAGATGGTATTCATAGGAAACTTAACCCATGCAGTCTTGAGAAGGATTTGGTAGGAGTTGGTGCGACTTGGTCTTCAGCGAGCTGATATGGAAATGCTGTTCAAATTTCAAGTCAGATGAAAATTGTCAATTTTAGAAATTCCGACCGATTTTGACCTCAAATGGTGGTTGGTTGAATTCCGTGACCCGATATGCAAACCTCTTCAAATTTCAAGTCGATCAGATGAAAATTGTCAATTTTAGAAATTCCGACCGATTTTGACCTCAAATGGTGGTTGGTTGAATTCCGTGACCCGATATGCAAATCCTTTTCAAATTTCAAGTCAATCGGATGAAATTAAACATTTTAGAAATTCGGCCTTTGTTGACCTCAAAAGGGTGACCGCTATATCAAATGGTCATGTAACGTGGTAAAGGTTCAATTTCCTCTGCTGAACGGTTTCCGATATACGCTCTTAACAAAATGCAGACACGTACGTACGCTACCGATCGTTTAACCCCACTTTTCGCTTCGTGGGTGCAGGGTAATAATAAAATATTAACTTGATACAGAACCATGTAAAAAATCACTCAAATGTGAGAAGGCTGTTAGTTACAGATCAGTACCACAAAATACCATTAATTCGACATTCCTAAAATGCACAAGAATCCTTGTAAGATGAGGTTGATCATCACAGATGGAGAATGCAGTTTGAAACCTTGTTGGGCAGCATTACAGAGGCAATGAAACAAATTTACAAATACTTTCAAAGCTATGGTAAAAAAGCGAGGTTTTATTCTTCTATTAAGAAATTCTGGATCATTGATGACTCCAAACGTTTAATCGACAGCATCAACAACATTAACAACAGGGATGAAGCTAAATGTTAATCATCTTACGATTTTTCCACATTGTACACGAACATTCCACCTGACAAACTCTTGGCCACATTGGACAGAGCAGTAGACAAAGCATTTGCAGGGTGTAAACATTACAATCTATCAAAAAAGAGCACATTGCCCTCTAAAGTCTAAAAGGAAAGACCATTTGCATGCGGTTCTACCAAAAAAAATCAACTTGAACAAAGTATTCGACTCCCCTTGAACACCCCGACAGACAATAATACCCATTGGGTCGGATCTGGCACCTTTCTTTGCACCTCAAAATTTGCACATTCCTGCACATGTACGAATGTGATTGGGTCCAGAAAATGGTTCGTTTAGTTGCAGGAAATCTGATTAGGTGGCTGGCTGCCTTTGTTTGGGAAGTTCCAGTTGCAGAAAGCAAAATTATTCCTGTGTTGTACAAGAAAGATATTTCTCCTGAAAATTGTCTCTACAGAAATTGGTGCAATTTTCAGGGTTGACATTTGTTGAAAACGCCTTTGTTTGACGTGCTCTTTTAGCTGCTAAATTTATTATCCCCACACTTGAAGAAACAAGAATGACCATACTGTGGTCACAACCAGCAACAAAATCCGGTAACGGGCCGATTGGTAAATGCACATTTAAAGCAGTCTTAGAAGATGAACAGCGTGATTGGGAAACAGACATTTAATGCTCTATTGAAAGATTAACTCGACATCGCTCACCCATGACAGCCTCCACCACAGTTATATCAAAACGAGCCGATTCATTACACGGTCATGGATTGTTTAACCCCAATATCGGGCCATTCAAAATATATATATAAAGGCTATTTTTTCGGGAGGAGCATTCCATACATACATACATACTGACAGCTTGATTAAACCGAACTAATACTTTTTATTCGACATTGATTAGATTTTTCAGGGTAACGCTCGATACAAACAAAGTCAATGGAAATCTGACGCAACAAACCCGAGCAGTATATCATCAGCAGAGGCCTACACGCCTGATGTGTTAGGTTCACCAGAAAACCAAGATTGCGGCCATGTTATTTAGTTTGGGTGCCATGGCCATGATGGGTGGAGTCAAGGGACAAATGTGGGTGGGGCCCAACAGCTGTCTGCCCAATGGGTGCCCATTACAATAATCGACCCCCAACAAGAGCCACAACAACAACAACCATGTGGAGCTCTTGTAGACCTGCTACACATCACAGGTAAAAACAGGAATGTTGTAATCTGTCTGTCTGTCCCTCACGCTACCTCCTCATAAACGGTTGTGCAGAAATTCACCAAACTTTGTAGTTATGATCACTCCCTGGCAAGAAGTTGACAGCAGTATCATCCCCACCCTTGATATATAGCATGGGGTCAAAAGGACGAATCTTTAGCACTGCCACCAGAGGTGGATGGAGGTTATGTTTTCACACCTGTTTGTCTGTCTGTCTACGAGTTTGTCTGTCTGTGAGCAGGATATTTCAAGAAGTTATCGATGGATTTGGACGAAGCTTGGTGGACAGATTAGGTGTGTGACAAGGATGAATTGATTTGATTTTGGTGAAGATCTGAATCTGGATACTAAAATTGCTTCATTGATTCTTCACTTTTGAGAGATGGAGCCAAAAACAATATATAGCACGATATTTCAAGAAATTATGGACGTATTATGACAAAACGTGGTATCTGAGTTTGGTAGGTGACCAGAACAAGCTGATCCGATTTTGTTAAAGTTCCAGATGCAGATCCGGCCTCTCATTGGACTACAAGACATAAACTGTTCAGCCTGGTGGAGGTATGCGCTCTCCTGAGAGCCATTCGCGTCAAACATTTTTTAATGAAACTTTGTATATGCAATCATGGGGGACACCTTAAAGTTTCAACGATTTTAAGGATTTGACCCCTGGTTTATGCCACAAGTTTTTTTGTTTTTTTTTCCGCCCCCCTCCCCCCAACACTCAAAATTTGATATTGGGTCATTCCTGGTGATCATTCCTGGTCCATTTGCCATTTTTCAATTTTGCTTTCGGTGGGAGGCATGAGGATTTTTGTGTTTGCTATAACAACACTGTTCTACCATTATTTTATTTTTATTGTTTTTTTTTTGTTTTTTGGGGTATGCAGAGTCAAGGCTCGTGTAAGAGCTAAATTTGTCCTCTTGGTCCTTTTGTCCTCTTGGTCTAATTATGAATGAATGAATGAATGAATGAATGATCGTTTTAAGGCCATTTTCCCCGCTAGAGCGGGGGTTAGCCCTTGCGGGCCCCATGACAATCATGGTTCCCTGTTTGAGGCAATGTTTTTATGGCCGGATGCCCTTCCTGACGGAATTAAATATAAAATATTATATACAATATAATATTTCGTCCTCTTGGTTATGAGGTTAACCACAAGTGTGGCTTCAAATGGTGAAAATAGACTAACATAAGCGACTAAACTAAAGACTTTGAGATGAGGCATGTCCAACACCTGACGACAAAAATGTTGGGTGTAGTCAGATTACTTTTTTTTTTTCTTTCGAGGATTAGGTGAATGCATTACAAAAATATAACATGAAATAACATGAAGCAACTTGATGATCAAAATCGTCTTTTGTAACCAAGCTCCTCCATTTTCAGTAATTGGATATTTCGCAAGACGTCTGGAATTTCATCCACTGTACAGGTTTTAGGTTATTTCCGTTATTACTTGGCAAAAAAACATTTTTTGACAAGTATGTTGATCACTCCGGTTTGTGTGTTTGTGTGTGTTTGTCTGTCCGCTTACTTATACTTGCCTACAGGTCACAATTTTAAACTGATCTTCGCGAAACTTCACCAAATGGTAGAGTTGGTGGTCCGACAGAGTACTATTTATTTTTGAGGTCAAAAGGTCAACATAGGTCAAAGGTCAACCACTGTTACCAAATTTCTAAAATGCTCAATTTTCATCCGATTGACTTAACATTTGAATAGGATTTGCATATGGGCGAACTGAATTCAGCCACCAACTATTTTTGAGGTCAACATAGGCCAAAAGGTCAACATAGGCCAAAGATCAACAACCTTTTCATATTTTTAAAAATCCTCAATTTTCATCTGATTTACTTGAGATTTGAATAGGATTTTCATGTCAGCTTATTGAAATCGACCGCCAATTATATTTGAGGTCAACATAGGCAGAATTTCTAGAGTTGTCAATTTTCAACAAAACAACTTAAAATTTTAAGAGGATTTGCATATTAGGTCACTGAATTCAACCACCAATATTTTTAGTTCAAAAGGATGCTCCACTGAGTGCCATTCTGCTTTGTCCCTTTTGCCAAGCATCGCTCTGAGTGAGTTTTCATTTATTTATTTGTTTGTTTCCAATGAGTTGTCTAGCACAGATTCTCATACCTTTTCTTCTTCTTCTGCTTGTTCTTCTTCAATTTTTGTGTTGCCAAGACATCACAGAAACACATTGATCCAAAGTTAAAGAATTTCTGTTTGGCATGTTTCTTCGTTCTCAAATCCCACATTTTAATTTATTTTCATCCAGAGATTGAGGCTTATCTTCTTATACTTTAACGACCCCAATTATTCCCATGTTCCTGTGCGATTGGCCGGGAGAAGCCTGGCTCGAGTCTTTCACAAACTAACTGGCCATGCCCGACGTTCAAGTAAACGGCAGGAATTTGTAATTTGTTCAGAGTGCCAATGATAGCTCGCCTACTCTTTATGAAGGGCACGATGTGATCTTTAACGTCCACCAACTAATGCCAGCAAGCGGGACGCTTAGTTTGATGCCCATCTAAGGGACGGCACACACATTGATGTATCGCCCTGCCTTTACAACACCAGGATGACAGTTTAAAGCTGGGTCGAGATTCGAACCCAGACTAGACAGCTTGGAGGCAAGTGTGAGGGGTTCAGGCTTATGATTAAGCTAACAGAGCTTATTTGTTTTATTTGTTTTATAAACTTCAAATTGCTTTCATTGCCTGACCACTGACTGCTCCCTTTCTTCCACATGCCTTATCACCTTTTTCAGTTAATGGAGAGCCAAGACCACTGGAATCTGACCAAGTCAGCAGTTTGCGTCGAGAGCTTGCATTTCTACGCAACAGGCTCAATTCCCTTCTCGACTCTCTGGAGATGCGACAGCCAGCTCCTCCAGCTCAGCACACTACTGGCAAGACTTTTTTTCCTTGATCGCTTCTTTTTTTCTTTTTTTTTACGTCTTGTTAACCGTTATGTTATTCTACAAATAATGCATAAAAAAATTGTGACATGCTGCTTCAGCGACTACTTTGTGTGCTGTATGTGCTATGACATCTACCGCTGGCATAACTTTCACTGTTTTTCTTATCAACATATTATTGATGTCTACTATTTACACCCTTTTTTCCTGCTTTCTCTACCACAGATCCTCCATCCCGGAAGAGTCAGCACCCACAGGTCCAACTCCTTCCAGACTGCTCCTTAAGGCTACAGGGAGGAAACGTCATGGCATCGGCTCTTAGGTTAAAGGAGAGAAACGATGCATGGAGTGAAGCCTTATTATGGTTTCAAGGACGATACCGATGGTTGTAAGTGAAGCTTCTGTTAGTCGGGTCGGGGGACGGGCTCAACGTCGTTTTCTCCATCACTGTCCTTTCGAGACTAACGTTCAGTCGTACGGGCCATGAAGTAGTTTTGATAGATAATTGTGCGATAGGTCTACGTCGGTGAGTGGCAGCCATGAAGAAATATGATGATAATTTTTAGTCAGGTCACCGTCGTGAATTGGATAAAAATAAGAAAACATGGCTCATTGAACCCAGTGAATGCCAATGGCCTGGCAATGCAAGTTCATGAAAAATGATGATGACATCATAGGTGAAGTGGCATACAGCCAAAAATGTTTTTATCGAATTCCTTATCATAAAAATCTGAAATTGCATGCACATGATTTATGACCCATTTGTATTGAAATATTAAGTTTAAGACATCATAGGTCACATGGTTTGGCAGCCATATTGGATTAAACCTTAAACCTTAAAAAAACAACTTCTCCCAAACCACCAAATTGATTGACTCAGAACTTTACATGTCATTGACTAGGCATGGCAATTAAAAGATGGTAACAAAAACATCATTGGTCACATGGTGTGGCAGCCATATTGGATTGAAGGAAAATTTTAAATCTCTGCAACCGCTTACCCTATCGATGCGAAATTTTACAAATATCTAACACCATTGTTGCATATAGTTTGAAAATGATGATGTCATAGGTCACGTGGTTTGGCAGCCATCTTGGATAGAAAAACGAACCTTATCCGATCAACATGAACCTTCACAAACATGATCCACTTCCCATACATATGCAGAGTGTACATTTTTTAAGGTCATATGTCATGTGGTATGGCAGCCATATCAGCCTGAAAGCCGATATTTAAAAAAATCCCTTCTCTGAAACAGCTTCACCGATCGATGTGAAACCTGTCATGGCTGCTGAAAATGTGATACTTGAAAACAGCCAAATGGATTTAAATCAAACTTGTTTATTTTTAGGACAGTGAACGAGGGCATCTACCCGTTGTGGGACTATGAGGAAGTATATTGGTGACACAGTCGTATTGCTCTAGTTTTTAGATCAAAATGTCAAAGGTCAAGGCTGCATAAAATCATCAATTTTCAATTTTTTAACTGTTTTTGTTATTTTGAGCATACATAAGAAGAAGATGTCTGAATGCGGTCGAGTTTTGCATTTTCATGTACTTTCTAGTTCATATTATATAAAAGGAAAAAGTCATTGAGTTAATGTGAATTTTACAATCTACACTAACATATAAGACTCGTCGCTTTGCTGACAGGAACACCAATCTTTGCGTAATTGAAAAAATAAAAGGACGTTGTTGTTTGGTGTTAAAAAAAGTCATTAAATGAAAGAAATGGGGGAAAATAAAATTAGGACGTGTATAGGGAGAGTGTTAAAGGAATATTCATCACAGCCTTTTTAGATGCTGAATTGCAAATAATATACAAATGAACAACGCACTAAGACGAAGATCAAAATGAAAAATAAATTCTCACCCTCCCCTCCCCTTTCTTCTTTCTTTTGAATAAATTGTCTCAGGTACGTATATATAGATGAGTATGATTTGGATTCGTGGAGATTCGTGTGAATTAAAATCCCATGAATTCCTCGAACTTTGAGGGCAACTCAAATGATTGGTGCAGCAAAATCATGCACTAAGGGAGAGGCAGGAGAAGGTGAGGATGCTGGTGAGAATGCTGGTGGTCTTGAGGTGGAGGGAGCAGGGCTGAAGAAATGGGTAATGGGGAGCTGCCTGACAAATTGCCCAACATTTTGATGCAGCTCTTTGTACAGGCACAGCGTATCATCCAAGCCCCTCTTGAACTCGAGGTAGCTCTCCACGACTGGGTCAGCGTCTTGCACCCTGTTGACAATCGCCCGCATGTCCTGCAGCAACTCGCCCAGGAACTGGTCTGTGAGGTTGGATCTCTTCACCTCTTCCTCATTACTGCCCGCCTCCGCCTCCTCCTGCTCGGAAACCTTTGGAATGGTGTCCAACTCGTCCTCGATGAGTGGGTTTAGGGAACGGTTCAGCATCATGGTTTTCAGCATGAAGTCCCTCGTCTGCATGTTGTCCTCGATCCATTTTTTGAGAATCTTCTCCATCCTTTCCATGTGGACATTCCGGACATGGGTGACCACCTTCGTACTCGATACAGCGCTCGCTTGAAGTTTCTCACGAATCGCCTTCTCCTTCCGTATGTAGCGAACGGTGGATTCATTGACGCCGTAATGCCTGCCAACAGAAGGAGCACTCTCTCCTCTCGAAAGCCGGTCGAGCAGCTCGTCGTTTTCTGGCTCAGGCACATCACTTTATAATTTGCGGGGTTCACATGTTTTAGTCACTGATGGAACATCCCCCAAAGCCTTTTCATTGTATAACATCTCTGATGATGCTTTACCGTAAATTGCAAACTGTAATCTATTTAATGAAGCGTTTGCATTCTATAATTCGTGAAGTTGACTTGTTTACACATCTGCTGGGATATCCCACGAAGCTCGCTTATAGTGCGGCTAAAATTCGCTATCGCGAAAACCATGAAAACGCGAATTACACAGCAGTGAATGTACGGTACGGTACTGTACTGTACTGTGCAGTATAAGCAGGTCATGCTCACGGCTTCTATAAGATGTTTTTTTGCGTACGTACGTCCAGCTGCTTTATGCATGGCTGGTGAAAAATGGGTTTTATAAATGTGTCAAGCTAACGGCTCGTGAAATTTTTTTTTGCGCCCCTGAAAATCCCTCGATTTCTGCGGAACACAGCCGCGAATAGAAAAAAACCCACAAATTTGCGGGACATTTTTCCGCGAATAGAGAAACGTGGCATTTTATAAGCCGTGAATACGCGGATTCCGCGAATAGCGGAACCGCGAATAGTGGGATCCGATGGTATTTTACCTATTTACTTGAAACGTTTTTCCAATGTCTTGACATAGCCTTTTGCAGCTGAAAAAATTGCAAATGATCGAGGCTGCTGTTTAAATGCCAACTTTTATTGCAGTTTCCTTAACCAAAAGTGATAGCTCTGTATCTATAAAGCTATTGATTAAAATAAATTGCACAAATCGACTTCCTAATTGCAAAATATAATATTTTGTGCTCCACAAAATGTTGTTCAGTATGGATGTCAGTGTAATTACATACATGAATGTCAACATGTGCATGAGTGCATGTATTTGTCTCGTCAATTTCATTGTTTACCGTTTTATTTACAGTATCTTCAGGTGCGGTTATGGGAACGGAAGAACGAGCTGGAACTCCAGACAGTATTCATTCGGCCTCATCTGGTCATGGGGTTCCCAGCATGTCGTCCTATCAAGCCCAGCCACAACCACAACCACAGCCACAAACGCACCAGGGTACAATGAAAAAAAAAAAATTCACGCCCAACCTCTGATGAAAAATTAGTCCAATTGGAAAATGCTTGGATTGAGTGTATCATAGGAGGGACCATCATATGACAGATACCTTGTTAGTGGAACTTGAAGTAGATATTTTTTAATGGATAATAAATTGTAGTCGTCAAATTTCATCGTTTGTGGTATCGGAGAAGAAAATGGTACGGTAGTTAGGTTGCTTTTTTTTTTTCTTTTTTTTTAAAGAAGTTTTAACGAAACAAGTTTAATGCGACCATGGGAATGTTTGCAGTGGAAGGTGACCTGAGATCGGTATGTATTTAGACGTATGGAAATTGATTTAGACGTGTGCTTGTGCGACAGGTCAGGGATATATGCAGTTTGGAAATACTCAACAGCAGCAAGCTCCTCAACATGCATTTCCTCAACAAGTTTACCCACAAGGTGACTATCGAAAGTAATGAACATGTTTATATGAACATCAATCGTTCCTTATCTAACCTGTACTGTAAGTGCAACAACAACTTGAGCCCAGCTGGGTGATCATTTTGCATGATATTGCCCACCTGTATGATGGACTGCCTCCACCGGCTGTAAAACACCTGGCGTTTTAAAATGAACACCACTTGTTGATGCAGGTTAGATAAGGAATTATGGATGTTCTATAAAGCATGTTCACTTTCCAAAATGTTATTACAACTTTGAGGCCATTAAAATTTTCTTGGCACAAACACATTTATCTGTTTGTTTTAACAACATGAGTATTTTCCTCCTGAAATACAAAGTCACTTCGCTGTAGCACTTCATTCATCTAGCATAAGGCTATCAAGCTGCCTTGTATTACAACAAGCAACGAGAACTGTACTCGATAGAGCGCATACCTCCGCCAGGCTGAACAGTTTACATTTTGTGTCCCAATGATGGACCAGACCTGGATTCGGACCTGAACCAAAATCGAATCTGCTTGTTTTTGTCACCTGCCCAATAAAGAGACTAACAGACAGGGTGAATACATAATCTCCGCACAATTGATGTTTTCCACATGTATGCGAATCATCGGTGCTACATGTGGACCTACATGTCCTACATGTGGAATGTAGTCAGAAATGTCCTGAAGCTTATTTTCCTGCTAATGTATTTGTTTCAAACTACATTACAGAAAGTGTCATTCCATGTTGTCATCATTTGGAACACTTTTGTTCACCCGAATTTGGTGGTTGAAGATACTTCAACCACTGGTTTCACATTCGACAACTAATGCAGTAGCTATTTGAGTATCAAGAACAAATGCATCAGAGTAAGTGTCATGACACTGTAGTCGACACAGAGCAGAGAGTTTGGACAATTCTGATACTGGTTGTCTGAGTTGTCGTTGGTTATTCAAGACTGGGCAATTGAGGAGACAGAGACATAGACAGAGACAGACAGACACAGACACAGGCAGAGACAGACAGACAGACACAGAGAGAGATACAGACACAGCGAAACAGACAGAGACACACAGACAGACAGAGAGGTTGCGGTTGCAGGCACATCCAGCTTTTAGAGGTGGTTTATATTACGTCCGTGGAGCACAGCAATACATTTATTCTTAAATGGCGTTTGAAAAGCATGGTGGTTCTCTCTCTCTCTCTCTCTCTCTCTCTCTCTCTCTCTCTCTCTCTCTCTCTCTCTCTCTCCATGAAACTGCTCACCTCCACTCATTTGTTCCTCTTCTCTCTCGTCTCTGAAACCAACTTCCTCAGTCTGTTCAATCTCATCCGTCTCTACAGGGTTTCGATGCAGCTGTTCATCACCGTCTCAGGTCATCCCCCCATCTATACTCCTGATCTTTTATAACCTCGTTAACCCTCTCAAAGCCCACTTCTTTCCAGGTTTCCAGGTCATTGTCCCCCTGCTCCCTCACCCTCCTCTGTATTGTAGCTCTGCGACAAGCCTCTACTCTGTATACAAAACTCCCAAAAATTATTGTGCCGGTTTTGCACACTGCAGTCACCATGGGGGCTCTCTCACCTTTCAATATGTTCTGTGCCTACAGTGGCATTTTGTTTGACATTGTCACACTCAAGACCCCTGTATCTACGACAACATGCCTGGCTGCCCACCACCGTGGCACTTTCTGTACCTCGGATGCTCTCGGAACTCTCCTGCTCTGTTTTGCCAGTGGCGTGTCATTCACCTCTGATTTTACAAACACTTAGCTGCTAATAGTCTGGCCACTTCTTACCTAGTGTCCTCCCACTCTCAACATCCTCACATCAGACCTGATGTCTTTCTTTTATTTATTTATTACTTTTAATCCTTCCCTAATTTTATTTTTATTTCTTCCACTTATTATGTAACTTCCACTGCTGACCCACAGCTGGAGATTTTCCTTGGTTATTATTGCCATTTCGTTTCATTGTATATCTAATAAATTACATCTATATTATAAAAGGAGCCATGTCTGTCTGTTTGTTTGTCGTGTTATTACTTGAGAATCGATTAACGGATTTCAATAAATCCAACTATGGTGGATTTGGGTAACTCCCGGGAGTGTTTGTGATCCAATTTTTTTTTTATGGGTACAGGGACATACGTGTTAAAACTGCAAATGCCAACACATGACGTTGGTTATCCCTGCATGGAGAGCAGGATCTCCCAGGAATCCTTTTTGTTTTCTTCCCCCATAGATTAGCCATCGCAGCAAAGATTGGTATTTCCGTCAGCGAAGCGATGGGTCTTATATTCTAGTATTTATATAATTAAGGTGGTTACTCGTTCCCTTCCGTGGTGAAAATATGTTGCAAATTTTAATTTTACCATATGGCAGATTTGTGTGTGTTATTTGACTGTAATAATTATCAAGGGAGCTACCTCATCTTGTAATATTAACACCAAGTTTGTTCTCAATCTCAAGCCTACCCACAGTCTCAGCCTCAGCCTTCGTTTGCTTCCTTTCCTGGGCAGCCCCAAGGCCAGGCTACAAATCAGCAACCCTTTTATGGAGTTTCAACAACTGCCGGGGGCTATCCTCAACCTTCTCATGCTGCTCAACCGCCTCATGCTGCTCAACCGCCTCATGCGACTCAACCTCCTCATGCTGCGCAACCTCCTCACGGGCAGCGTACAACATATCCACCTGGAGCTCCACTTCCTCCAGCAGCAGCACCTTTACCGCCAACCCCTCAGGCAAACCCTTATTCCCGTACCCGTCATGGCGTACCCCAAGGTTACAGCCAGCCTGGTTTGGGCTACCGCTAGGATAGAGCTAAAGAGTTTGCTTAAGGCCGAAATAGATTGGAGGTGAGTCACTAAATTGTGTATAACTTACAGGTGGGGGAATGATCACTCCTGTGATTTAGTTTAATCCACAAAACATTGAAACCACCAACTGCATGTTTATGCGGAAAGTTATTTCTGTCTGGCTAGCCATTAGGCTTGTCAGTTGTTCCTGTCATTGTTGGGCTTGACTGTGCTTTATTACCTGATTGGCTATCTGGCAAGTTGCCACTATTTGGGCAGTTGGCCAAAAAAATGGACTTTTTGACCAAAAATGAGTTCAAAATGGTTACTTCGCATTAAAATGTAACATGTCAAGTGAAAGTTCATGCATCTACCATTCCGTTTCATCATGGACAAACAAAATATGTGTGCTGTTAACCTTGTAGTGCTTTTAGTTCTGTGTCCCGTTTGCTTTGGGGTAAAATCAAATAAATAAATATAAACTGCATCTTGTCTATTTCTTTATTTATCACAGATGCCACCACACAGGCGTTTGTCATTCTCATGGAAAGATGTTTGTGTTTTGTGGTGGGGGGAATTAAAACTAACAGTAACCGGGTGCTGTGTCGTCACCATACAACTTGGAAGGCTGAATTCTATGCCCGTTTGATCGTAGATAATCATCCGGCGATCCAGATCTCGCAAAATCGTTGTTGGCAAGCAAAGCCTGCACCACGTTCAATTTTGGGAGTTGCCTCGAGGAGGGGGGGGGGGGGGGACAGTAGGCATACCCCTTGACAATTGGCCAATTACCTTTGAAACTCTGCCTGATGCTCGATTTTCAGGACATTTGTGAGTCTGAACATGAAGTTGGCTTGCAGTTCAATACAGTAGAGATTATTTCATCTCGGCAACTGTATTTCTCCTATTTAAGGCTCATGAAGCAGTTTGAAAATAACTTTAAGAAATAGACTCCCTATCTATACCGTATTACATTGAGGCTCATGGAAGAGTAAGCTGACAGAGGGTAAATAGAAAATATACTTCCATGGTGGAATTAGTGGGGCCACAGTTTGACAAAATGAACAAGGGGATGAACAAACAGGAAAAGAGAAAGGAGGAGAGGAACATGGTAAGATGATTGGTATAGGTAGGGTCATTGGGTAGAGATGGGGTGACATGAGATGGTGATGGACCGCAATCACCATCTCAACAACTTCACTTGTGATGGACTTTTTCTGTTTCTGCTATTCAGTGCTCTGTGAGAATTTGCCTGGAATGTCCATGTTTCCTGGGCATCATTCATAAGAGCAGTGAAGTTGTGCATTTATTTTAGTTCACATGGCAGCCTTTCCTAATTGTGCCACTTCAACGTCAATAGTGCCACTTTTGCTTGGATTACTTTTTTCTGTGAGTAATGGCAAATGGAATCTTCAACCACAGTGCTGACACAACTATAGCATACATGTGAAGGAAGACGCACATGTGGCACCATTCGTTTCATGTCTTGGCCTAGGATGGAGGGGGAGTACATGGGGTCAAATGAGCTGAGAATGGGCAACCACTATCTGTCGATCACATACCATGGGACATTCCATGGAGAGAGCCTCCAATATGGTGTCGCAGACTCACTCGTCACTTTAAGTTGGCAATACAGCTTCGGGGTATGCACATTCGCCTTTGAGGTTTGTAACCTAGGTTCAAGTCTTGACCCTGTTATACACTGTCTTAGTGGGGTTCCGCATGTAGAGCGATGCATCAATGTGTGCCGTCCATCGGAAGGACGTTCAGCCAGAGGAGCCGTCTGAGAGCACAAGTTGCTCAAGGACGTTGAAATATGTCACGGCGTCTTTTGTGAAGAGTAGGCAAGCTATCACTGGCACCATGACCAAATTACAAATGCCTGGCCTAACCTGCAGAGGGCATTGCATCAGTGGCACTACTGCCCCCCCCCCCCCCCCCCCCAGCAATGATGCCACCCCATAGCCTGGTGTTGCATCGGAACGAATAAGAAGATTGCTTCTCAAGAAGTGTCAGATCTCAGATGGAGATGCTGTCTCTCGGAGCATGCTGTCCATTGAATCAAAGGGTGGTGCAAAGCACCCCTCCCTTTATATATGGGATCGTTTCTCTGTATGCAGCTTTAGCATGGGGACTGAAAATACATCTCGGCTTCTACTGGACGAAAGCAGCTGCAAATTTCAGAAGTAAATGCTTTGTACATCGAGGTAATATGTTCCAAATTTGAGCATCGTCTGTTTCCGCATTCTTGAGTTTTATTCAGAAAACGCTCGAATTCACGTTGATGTCTGTCCGCCCAAAATATGTTGGCGCTCATATCTCAAAGGCTATACATTGAAACTAGCTGAAACTTGGAATATACATCAGCCAATACATCTAATTATTGGCTTTCAAAACAAATTCCACCAAAGTGCCATAGTTTTTGCTTTAAAATTAAATATATACAGTGCATTCAGAAAGTATTCAGACCCCTTCACTTTTTCACATTTTGTTATGTTGCAGCCTTATGCTGAAATCGTTTACATTCATTTTTTCCCTTATTAATCTATACTCAATACCCCATAATGACAAAGAGAAAACAGGATTTTAGAAAATTTTGCAAATGTATTAAAAAGAAAAAACTGAAATATCACATTTACGTAAGTATTCATACCCTTTGCTATGACACTTGAAATTTAGCTCAGGTGCCTCCCATTTCTCTTGATCATCTTTGAGATGTTTCTACACCTTGATTGGAGTCCACCTGTGGTAAATTCAATTGATTGGACATGATTTGGAAAGGCACACACCTGTCCATATAAGGTCTCACAGCTGACAATGCATATCAGAGCAAAAACCAAGCCATGAGGTCGAAGGAACTGCCTGCAGAGCTCAGAGACAGGATTTTGTCGAGGCACAGATCTGGGGAAGCCTACAAAAACATCTCTGCTGCATTGAAGGTTCCCAAGAGCACAGTGGCCTCAATAGTTCTTAAATGGAAGAAGTTTGGAACAACCAGGACTCTTCCTAGAGCTGGCCGCCCGGCCAAACTGAGCAATCGGGGGAGAAGGGCCTTGGCAAGAGAGGTGACCAAGAACCCGATGGTCACTCTGGCTGAGCTCCAGAGATCCTGTGTGGAGATGGGAGAAACTTCCAGAAGGACAACCATCACTGCAACGCTCCACCGATCTGGGCTTTATGGCAGAGTGGCCAGACGGAAGCCTCCCCTCAGTGAAAGACACATGAAAGCCCGCTTGGAGTTTGTAAAAAAGCACCTAAAGGACTCTCAGACTGTGAGAAACAAGATTCTGTGGTCTGATGAAACCAAGATTGAACTGTTTGGATATATATATATTGTTACAGACGCGGTTTTGGATGTTAGTTTACCGAGCGGTTTGGTATGACCGCGTCTGCACAGTTTACCCGATTCCACTCGAACGTTGGCCAAATCGCGCTATGCTAAATCAATTAAGGAAAGGACGCAACGGCTGGGTTAGATGACACGACACCAGGGGTACAGTTCTCAAGACCTCCGGAGGAGGTTATAATATTTGTATGCAGAACGTTTAGATTACACTGACAAGAGGTACAGCATAGGAAGGTGGGCACTTAATCACGGTCTTATAGTAGCCCCGACAGACCACAGATAAACAGGACAAGACTGACTCACACAGGGATTGATGGCAAGGAAGGGCAGGTAGTCGATGGATAGCACAAGGTGCACCTTGGCTCAGGGACAGGACCCACACGGTCCGGTCCAGATATGCGGGGAGGTATCGTCGCGCTGGAGGTGGCGTCTGTTTCTCTTCAAGCTGGGGGCGCATCTGACGTCACCTCCGGTAAGTGGCTGCGTATATCCAGCGGGGAGTGACACGCCCTCGGCTCGTTAGCTCCGCCCCAGATGGAATCGGCCCGCCGCTTCTTATTGGGTGCGGGGGGGTTACCGGGCTCCGCCCTTGACGAGGAGCTGACAGTCAGCCCCTTCGTGGTAACCCCGTCAGAGCACATGGGCAATGGCGGCTAACCAAGCCGGAGTGAGGACGCACACTCCCCGCGCGCTGTTGTTGTAGTTGTTGTTGTTGTTGTAGTTTCATGAGGAAGATGGGAGGAGGTATGGGGAGGTCCTAAACTCACTACTGGTGCCATACAATCACATTCTGGTGCAACGAAGAGTCAGAATTAATGGAAACGAGTCCTTAACTGACATAGACTAAGAATAACTAGCAAGATGTCCTATAGTTGTCTACGTGAGATGCGGTGAACCTGGGCACGACATTTAATGGGGGAAAAAGGGGAAGGTCGGTTCTACAGAGTGTTGTTTACAGACAATGGGACTAGGGAATGGGGGATTGGGGATAGTTGGGGAGTATTGGGGAAATAGGGGAATATTTACAAGCGGATATGGATGGAGGCCAAATCCCATATCCGCAACATTGCACCCTTCTCTACCTCGGGGCGTCCCGACCCGATAAATTTTTACCTACTTTAGTGTGGCACTCAGATGTAGTTCCCTCTACTATTAACTCTACCCTGAGTGCGACAGTTTTACAGATATTCACAAATGAGTAAATATGTCCCCCTGCGACGTTGCACCCTTCTCCTCACAGAAACACACCCACAGGATAACCGAATCGCGGAAAGAATTGTCAAACTAAACATACAGCCGGTAGGGAGCATTATTTACACAAGACTACGCTGATATTTACACTACGATCCAGGACCTGTTTTTGGAGGAACACATGCAGATGTTATGCATAGAGAGAGCACGCATGCCAGCATCGATACACCAACCCACGAGTGCTCTGTGGCCTTACGGCCTTTAATAATGTGCAGAGCACCCCATCCAAGCACCAAAAGCACCACCCCATCACACAGTCAGCACCATCCGGTGCACCAATAAAGTGTTCAACAATCACCGGTGGTGTCGCAGCCGGCCGATGTTCTGCCGCTGGTCTTGCCTTCATGTGGTGCACTTGGCCTTCTTGCTTCTTTAAAAATAAAGAAAGGCGCCAACCGCGTCCATTTCTTTATTGTGGCCGTCAGGGGGCCAACTATTAGTGGTTCACCTGTATGGCATAGGTGCCACGTTGACCCATAGGTCCATCCATGGGTGGTGCTTGCCCGCAAAAGAACTGCGGTCCATGGTGGGTGGCCACAAACATTGCGGTCCATATGGTGTATCGATCCCGGCAGCAAGCAGCGAAAGTGCAGGCCCACAACTGCGGAGCCAGCACCTCTCTCTCCTCTCTCTCTGCCCCAAAGCCAGATCCTCGGAGGTGGGAGACAAAAGAAGAAGACAAGTGAGCAAGGTGGTAAGGGCGCAAAAGTGCACGCAATACAAGGTGATGCACACTGGGGGCACATGGGAACCAGGTGAGACAGGTACGTTCCTACCGTACGCCCCCCCCCCCCCCCCCCCGACCAGGTAACCTACATTGCCCCTCCCTTACCCCTTACTGTATCCACAAAACACAACACTACCCATAAACATCTACTTTACAAATCAACAAACGTCCCTACTGTCTTCCCCGTTCCTCCCATAAACCAAATTCGTCTTCTCTCCCTCCTAACCAATCAAATTTGCCATTTTCAACTCTCATCAAAATTTGCCATCTCCAACTCAACATCATAATTTGCCATCACCAATTCATCATCAGTCCCTCCTAAGGAGGGAGAGATGGAATCACCCCAACGTCTCATCCACGTCGTGATGCGTCTCACCAATCCACACAGCAATTCTCATTTCCTGCAACAGAACAAAGAAAACACAGGTGTGGAGTCATCATCATCACCACAGGTAAGTGGCTGCGTATGGTGCGACAGGTTCATCAATCCTAACTATTTCCTAAATGACTTTAACAACTTTACATTACCCGGGGTCTTTCTCCTGCCAAACCATTGGCCCTCTTACACTATGGGTTCTAAAAACCAATTCCCATTGACCAAACTGTGGTGCTTTTCAATTTGGGGTCTCACTCCCCCGATTCATCTCCCGGTGCCCTCGCACAATTTCTGGGCTGTGGCGTGTACCTCTCCCAGCGGGTCTACCCACCTGCACACCTCCACCACTGCAGTTGCCTCCGAGCTTACCTGCTCCTTACCCTAACCTAACTACCTGGGGAAGGCCCTCTGGCGCTCTCCCCACTCGGTGCCCTCTCTGGCACTGGGCTACCCGGGTCCGTCCTCCGGATCCTCGGGCCCCACTGACACTAACGGCTCCCAGAGCCCACCTGCGGCCTCACCTGGCCGACATCCTCACAGTGGTGGAGTGCCCAACCAACTACACACACTAACAGGCTACACGCCCAGCCATTTCCACAACAATAATGCACCCATCCACAATACCATTCTGCAACCGCACCACAAATGCCAATATCCAACCACAATTTACCTGTACCCTCTACCTAACACTTACACTACCCGCCCCGGGTACTCGTGAAAGGGGTCCACTCTTCCCCCATCCACACCTTCGCACCATGCACACCACTCCGTACCACTTACTCCAACTCTCTCCACACCACTCATTCTCTGCTCCATATATTCCACACACCTGTGCTCTCACACCTGGTGCCACCTGCACCCTTCTCTCCCCAAGCGCATTCGCGCTGATCCACACACTCACTACTCATACACTGCTCCACACACCTGCACTTGCACACCTGTGCTCTCACACCTGGTGCCACCTGCACCCTTCTCTCCCCAAGCGCCTTCGCGCTGATCCACCACACTCACTACTCATACACCTGTCCAGTTCTCACACAGCATCATCTCATCTAACTACTCCCCTCTGAAACTCGCGCTTCCCAGTCGTCCCTTTAAACTATTGCGCTCCCTCATCATTATCATCCATACTAATCTACCTGCGTCCCCACTACAGGTATCAGTCACTAACTAAACTTAACGTTACCTAATGTCATCTTCGCTAGATTCCTACACACAATATAACCTAACCCACCCGGGCTAGTTTTCACTGCCATAAACCCCATAATCTATAGCTCCTTTGCCCCACTATGGGAAGGGTGGCAGGGATGCCACCCTTACCCACCGGGCCCATCGCTCATCAATCCCCCAGTCCTCTGGCACTAATAAGCCCCCCTTATTCAGAGGTACTGGGTCCCGCCTCGGCATCTAAAGCCGAGGCAATCCACGGGGGCGCCTGCTCGCCGGTGTAAGGCCTTATCCGGTCGGCGTGGACAATCCGAGGGAGGGCTCGTGGCCCCATTTTGATCTTAATGACCACGTCACAGATTTGCGACAGGACGACTCCTGGGCCTTGCCAGGGGGAGGTGAGTTTTGGGCACCTTCCCTTCCGCCTCCGGGGATTAAAGAACCAAATCTTCATCCCCGGAGCGTATTGACTCCCCTGGCTCCGGTCGTCGTACCTGCGCTTCATCTTTTCCCCCGCCAGATGGAGTTGGCGGCGGGCGAAGGCATGGACTAGCTCCATGCCTTCCTCTAGGTGACGTGCGTACCCCTCCCTCGGCGGGTTAACCACTGTGTCTGGCACGGGACCGCATAGCAAGTCGGCGGGAGCCCGTAACTCCCGCCCATACATAAGCAACGCTGGACTGCATGCGGTGGCCCCGTGCTGGCTGGTTCGGTAGGCCATGAGCAAATAAGGGAGATGTTCGTCCCAGTCATCCTGACGGGTGGCGGTGAACAGTGCCAGTTGTTGGATTAAAGTTCGGTTGAATCTTTCCACCATCCCGTCAGATTGAGGTCTTAAAGGCGTCGTTCTGGTTTTCCGAATTGACAGGAGACTGCACACATCTTTTAGCAATTTGCTCTCAAAATTTCGTCCCTGGTCGGTGTGCAACTCCTGTGGAATCCCATGCCGGCACACAAATCCTTCCACGAAGGCCTGCGCTACCACCCCTGCTTCTTGGTTGGGGAGGGCGTAGGCCTCCGGCCACTTGGTGAAGTAGTCCATCACAACGAGGATGTACTTATTACCTAGGCGGGTGCGGGGTAGTGGGCCTAGGATATCCATGGCCACCCGCTCTAGGGGGGCCCCCACCTGGTGTAATTGAAGGGGGGCCCTCATCCTCCGTGCTGGTCCCTTTTTGGCAGTACAGGCGTCGCATCTCCGACACCAGTCCTGTATGTCGCGCCCCATATTCACCCAATAAAACCTCCGGCGTACCTGCGATGTCGTCTTTGTCCTGCCCAAATGGCCGCCGGGGCGGGTACCATGCACCTGTTGCAATATATCGGTCTTAAATTTAGTTGGGACTACCACCAGCCAGGAAGTTTTATCAGAGGGAACCTCCACCCACTTGCGATACAAGATGTTATCCTTCAATTCCAGGGTTTTCCACTGAGCCCAATACGCCTTGGTCTGTGCCCCGAGGGGGGTGACCTCTTCCCCCTTTGGTCTTTGCCCCAATTTGACCCAATTGAACACTGGCCCCAGGACAGGATCCTCCTGCTGGGCCGTGCTCCATGCCAAAGTTCCGAATTCCTCATCTGCGGTTAGTGGCAAAATTGGCCCTCTCACCCGGGTTGCCCGGACAACTAGGGTCGGGTCCGAATCGCCCAATTGTTCCCTCTCCTCGTGTCTCGCACAAAATTTGCAGTTTTCCCCCAGACAAGGACGCCGAGAGAGTGCGTCCGCATTACCATGGGCCTTCCCGGCCCTATGGGCCACATCAAAATCGTACTGCTGCAACTTTTCCAACCACCTTGCAATTTGGCCCTCTGGTTCCTTGAACCGAAGGAGCCATTGCAAGGAGGAATGGTCAGTTCTAACCAAAAATTTCCGCCCGTACAAGTACGGGTGGAAATGGTTCATGGCAGCCAGCATAGCCAATAACTCTTTGCGAGTGACGCAATAATTTCGCTCGGGCCTACTTAAGGCCCGACTATAGTAACTTGTGAAAAACCATTCAGGTCCGCACAACTTAAGTCCAACGGTTTGGTTTAATTGCATTTAGATCATCACATCATTCCTGTAAGTAGAAATACACAATAAGCATACGATGCGACATCTCATAAAGCCATTCATATCAGTCAATGCAAGCAAGCTAGATATTCTATAAAGGCGTACCATTAACGAGGCTACCGATGTAACATGTCACAAGGGAGAAGTCTCGGAGCACTGACACAGCAACGGGTCTTATAGTCACGCCCCTAGCGGTGACAACAATGACAGCGAGCAGCGAGCATCCCCACCCGGGTTCAGTACGGATACGATTTCACTACATTCACCCCCCCGTCAGAATTATACGGCCGCGTGGCTAAAAGCGAGTGAGCGTCAGCATGAATAGGGTGCGGAGTATCAGTCGGCCCAACCGTATCGGGCCGGGCGGCGAATTTCTCTGCCAGCACGCGTTCGAAATTCCCCGGGTACGGCATCTCGTAACCCTGTATCCCCGGTGTCAGAGGCGTCAACAGGGTCGGGTGATGAAGGGGGTAACGCCAAGTCGTCGGACCCGGGCAGTCTCGACGGGGGGAGGGTCGGCGGACTGTCGGCAATGGGAGCGTCGGGAGAGGCCATAGTCTCATAGATGGGTTCGACCGGTTCGTCCGATTCCCTACTAAGGTCGTCGACCCCGCAAGGGGCAAGATGACGAACGGAGACAGTAGTCTCACGACCATCAGACGTCATCACACGAGCATGCTCAGGATTAGCCTGGAGAATCTGCACTTTGTCCACAAGGGGGTCGTACTTGCTCGCGCGAACCGCCCGTTTAAGGTAGGCCGGCCCGGGCCCAGCGAGCCAACTGGGCAAAGACCGTATACACCCCGAGCTCCTGGGGTGGTGGAAAAGTCGCTCGTGGGGAGTTTGGTTAGTTGCCGTACTCAGGAGTGCCCGGATTGAGTTCAACGCCGCAGGTAGCGACCAAGCCCATTTATCGAGGCCCCGGCCGTGGGTCCGGAGATGGAGCATGACGGCCCTCCAGATAATCCCGTTGAAGCGTTCGATCTGCCCATTAGCCTGGGGTCTGTACGGCGTGGTGTAACTAGACGCAATGTTGTTTTGGAGCAGATAGCCGCGCACCTCCTGAGACAAGAAGACTGCACCCCGGTCGGTATGGACATAGGCCGGGTAACCGAACATTGAGAACAAGTTCTGTAAGCATCGCATCACCGTGGCAGCAGTCATGTCCGCGCACATATAAGCAAAGGGGAATCGTGAGTACTCATCAACGATAGTGAGCAGATAGCGAGAGCCGCTCGACACCGGCAAAGGGCCCTTGAAATCCATCGCCAAGTGTTCCCACGGGCGTGTAGCCTTCACCAGAGTCCCCATAGGGGGGTTATAGAAACGCGGTTTGATTTCCGCGCAGATAGCGCAGTCGCGACAGATACGGCGGATATCGTCAATCGAGTAAGGGAGATTCCCACTCCGCACGAAATGAGCGAAACGCGTTACGCCGGGATGGCCCGCTGTGGCATGCAGCACCCGTAGGCCCTCCAACGAGGTGATACCAGCACATGTAGTCGGGCGTGATAAGGCATCGGCGGCCTGGTTATCCTTCCCTGGGCGATATTTGATGGTGTAACAGAAGTCGGCGAGTTCGATACGCCAGCGAGTGATTTTCTCATTCTTAATGCGCTGGGCGTGTAAGGTGTCGTACATGAACGCAACGCTTTGCTGGTCCGTGATGATTTGGAAGCTCCGCCCGAGTAGGTACGGGCGCCATCGCCGAATAGACTCGACGATCGCATACGCTTCCTTTTCAACGGACGAGTGCCTCCGCTCAGCGGAGGTAAGAGTCCGTGAAAAGAAAGCCACGGGACGTCCCCCTTGGGAGAGGGTCGCCGCGATGGCCTGATCCGAGGCGTCACTTTCGAGGACGAACGAGCCGCTCTCGTCGATGGTCGCTACGGCGGCTCGGGCGATGTCGGTCTTAAGACCTTCAAAGGCCGTCAATGCGGCCGAACTCAGGGGAAAAGTGTCGCAGGCCACAAGGGGGCGAAGTTTCGCGGAGAAATTTTGCACCCATTTGGAGTAATGGGCGAACAGCCCAAGGGCGCGTTTCAGGGACGCCCGATCGCAGGGAGGGGCCATGTCGAGCAAAGGTTGCAGACGCTCCTTATCCGGAGAGACAGAGCCATGGGTCACGGTGTACCCCAGAAGATCTATGGTGCGTAGGGAGTATTGGCACTTATCCTCGTTCATAGTTAAGTGATACCGTTGCGCGACCTCAAGGAAGCGCTTCAGATTAGCATCATGGTGCTCTTGGTCATATCCACAAACCGTAAGGTTATCGAGGTAGACGAAAACATCGGTTAAGTGCTCCCGCGCAACGAGGTCATCCATGGCCCTCTGGAAACAAGAGACCCCGTTCGTTACCCCAAAAGGCAATCGTGTAAATTGGTACAGCCGCTGCCCCGACTCGAAAGCGGTATAGATACGATCCGCCCTAGAGATAGGGATCTGGTGGTACGCACTACGGAGATCGAGAGTACTATAGACCGAATACTGGGACACCTGTTGCACTAGCGCGTCCATCCCCGGAAGGGGGTAGGCATCCAGCTGTGTAAAGCGGTTAATCGTTTGGGAATAGTCGATTACCATGCGTTTGCGATGGGCCTCGCTGCGCACCACTAAGACCTGGGCGCGCCAAGGCGACCTACTAGGTTCTATGATGCCGTCTTTCAAGAGCTGAGCCGTTTCGTCCGCAATGAATTGCATGTCCGCGTGAGAGTAGCGTCGCGATTTTACCGCGACAGGGGTACAGTCGGAGGTTAGATTGGGGAACAGCGAAAGCGGCCGGACGTCCATTTGCGCTAGGGCGCACACCGTTAGCGCGTCGTCCGCCCCCACAACAAGAGTGTCAGGCCCACCGAACTCCATTACCAGACGTCCATGCAGCTTAAGAAAATCGTGTCCTAGCAGAATATCAGCACATAATGCGGGTAAAACCATAAGGTGTACATCAGGGAAAACCCGTCCCTTTAGCACGAGTTTCAATCGGCATTCCCCTTTTGTGCTGAGCCGAAGTCCCTGGGAAGCCATGAAGATCCGTCTCGTAGACCGCCCGATCCGCCATCCATGCCTGAGCACAAGTCGCTGGTCGATAAAACTATCCGTAGATCCGGTATCCACCAAGGCCTGAACACAATGGCCCTCAACCATAAGGGGAATAAGGGCTTGAGCTAGGCCAGACGAGGCAGCTGGGAGCGGGACTGAGCCCCCCGAATGGGTCGGACCAGCCTCGCGGGTGGATCCTACACCAGCAGCAGTTTTGCGATCGTGGCCAGAGTCTGCGTTGACCATGGGGAATCCATTATCGTCATCAGAGGGCTTTCCCCAGCATTCCGGTGTTTCGCGATTCAAAATCCGACGAGAAAAGGCCTCCGTAGTATTTGTCATCACCTTTTGACACTCCTGGCAGATAAAGGCTTCCGTAGTATCCGAAATCGCCTTTTGACATTTTTGGTCGCTGTGACAAAAGGCTTCCGTAGTATTCGAAAGCTGCCTTAACTCTTTTGACGTGGCGGGGGCCGCCGTTAGCTCGTGGACGACTCGAGGAGTACGAGGGGCTTGGCAAAGTGTCAAAGCCCCTTGCGTGGCCTGAGGTTTGGCCAAGGACACGGCCTTTGTCCCCGATGGAGAAGGAGACGGTGGTGGCTGTCCGGTGGCGCCAGTCAAGGCCGTCTGAGCGCCCAGCGGGCCGCAGAGAGGGGCCCTCCCCTTCGAAGTCGGGTAAGGCGCTGGGCTCGTGGGCTCTGCTATGAGCCCGTTCAAGGTTGCTGCGCCCGCGCGTCCGCGGCTGCGCGAGTCGAAGGGCCGCGAGCCGCGTGCCGTTTTCTTGCACACTTTCGCGTAATGTCCCTTTAGCGAGCACAAATGGCAAATAGCGTCACGTGCCGGACACACGACTCGGGCATGACGAGGCCCTCCACAAAAAAAACATGCGGCCCCGCGCAAGGCCTTGGGTCTGCTGGTCGAGACGGCAGCTGTCAGGGCAGGGTCATCCTCCGGAGCATCCCGGAGTTCAGCAGGCGGATCCACGTCCTCGTCAGTAGCACTCTCCGGCCGGGCGTGTAGTGAGGTACCCGCCAGAAGGCGCGTGCGATCATAGGCGTTTGATTGCATCCGCGCTTCAGTATACGCTGTCGCTTGCTCAACCGCCGTAGCGAAGGTCAGGTCGGTCTTCTCCAAGAGTTTGAGTCGTAGTTCCTGGGAGGAGACCCCTGCTATGAAGGCATCTAAAAGACGATCATCCTTAGCCTGCTCGGGAGTCCGTGGCTCCCTGACGCTGTCCAGCAAAAGCTGCCGGAGCTCTTGGGCGTAATGGTCCATAGCCTCGTTGGGCTGCTGCCGTCGCGTTTGCAGCAAATAACGCGCATACACAGGGCTTTTTCCTTTTATGTAAAGCCGCTTGAGCTCCGCGATGGTAAGATCATACGTCGTGCATTGAGCGATCGCGTGGTAGACCCGGTAGTCGATTTTCGAGTGTAATATCGCCAGCTTCGCGGCAGGCGTCGGAGCGGTCTCAGGCTCATCAAAGAGATGCTCCAGTTGTCGGAGCCAGTGCTTGAGTTGCAAGCCTCCGTCCGTGGCTTGTGGGTCGGCGCTGAAAATGGACACCGTCAGCGCCTTGTTGCCAGCCATGTCAGCAGATCTTAAATGCAATTAAGTGTTGTGAAAAACCATTCAGGTCCGCACAACTTAAGTCCAACGGTTTGGTTTAATTGCATTTAGATCATCACATCATTCCTGTAAGTAGAAATACACAATAAGCATACGATGCGACATCTCATAAAGCCATTCATATCAGTCAATGCAAGCAAGCTAGATATTCTATAAAGGCGTACCATTAACGAGGCTACCGATGTAACATGTCACAAGGGAGAAGTCTCGGAGCACTGACACAGCAACGGGTCTTATAGTCACGCCCCTAGCGGTGACAACAATGACAGCGAGCAGCGAGCATCCCCACCCGGGTTCAGTACGGATACGATTTCACTACAGTAACCAATCACTCTCTCCACGCCCTCCTGTGTCTGAGACAAAACTGCGCCCAATCCTTCCTGGCTCGCATCCGTGTCCAGGGTAAATGTCCCGTCACTAGTGGGGTAAGCTAGAAGGGGTGCGGATGTTAGACACCCCTTCAATTTTTGGAAGGCCTCGTGGCACTCCCGTGTCCAATTAAATCGCATCCCCTTCTCCGTAAGCCGGTGGAGGGGACGGGCCAACTCCGCAAATTTCGCCACAAAGCGCCGGTAGTAGGAGCAGAGTCCCAAAAATCCCTGCACCTCTTTGATGGTACGTGGTGCGGGCCACTCCTCTACCGCTTTAATTTTGTCTGGGTCCGTTTTTACCCCCTCGCAACCGATGACGTGGCCTAAATAGGCCACCTCCTTGGCAAACAAGGTGCACTTACTCGGGTTCAGCTTCAACCCTGCCTGTCTGAGGCACCCGAACACCTGGTCCAAATTAGCTACTGCCTGGGGGAACGTTTGGGCATGTACCAGGACGTCATCCAGGTACACCAGGCATGATTGCCATGGCATGCCGCCTAGTACATGCTCCATCAATCTTTCAAAGGTGGCGGGGGCGTTACACAAACCAAACGGCATCACAGTAAACTGATACAGTCCCTTACCTGTGGAAAATGCCGTTTTCTCCTTCCCTGCCCTATCCATTTCCACCTGCCAATACCCACTCTTGAGGTCCAAAGTCGAGAACCAATTTGAGCCCGCAACGGCATCGAGGGTGTCATCAATCCTTGGCAGGGGATATGAGTCCTTGAGTGTCACGTTGTTTAGCTGGCGATAGTCCACGCAGAACCGCGTGGTCCCATCCTTCTTTTTGACCAGCACAACAGGTGACATCCAAGGACTTCCCGAGGGCTTGATCACGCCTGCGTCGAGCATTTTTTCAACCTGCTCGTCAGCTTCCGCCCTCTTGCTCCAAGGGAGCCGTCGGGCGGCCTGACGAATAGGCCGGGCCTCACCGGTGTGGATCTGATGTTTCACCAGGCCCGTACGTCCAATATCCTCGGTGGACAGGGAGAAGAGGTCCAAATGGGACCCAACCAGTTTGTGTAAGGCCTCCCTCTGGGTACCTCCCAACTCTACGCTACTACGATTTACCATCTCGCAAATGGGATCGGGCCAATTCCTACTTCTTATTGAAGGCTCCCCCCGGGGTCGGCTCGGCTGGACGTTCTCGCCCCTCACTGTCGCGACTTCCTCAAATGGGGTGCAGCCAGCTACCCTCGTGCCCCTTACTATAGTGCGTGGTTCTGTACTCATATTTATTACTCGGACGGCCACTACCGGTCCGTCCGTTTTTACAAGGGTGCGGCCCACGATTAAACCCGGTATGGACTGCGCTGCCACCGGTTCGACCAGGCCGCAGGACTCCTGCCACGTTGGGCGAGCTGCCCACCGGGCCGGCACTATCGCCTCGGCCCTTGGGGGGATGGTCACGGCCTCGGAAGCCTCCAGCTCCGCTCTCTCGGCCGTGCTCACTCCCCCTAACGGCAGCTCTTCTACTCCCACCTGCAGGATCCCCCGGCACAAGTCGATTTTACAACCGCTGGCAGTCAACAATTCCAACCCTATTAAACATGGGTCGCACACCTCCGCCACCCAAACATCTATCTCCCTCCTTACCGACCCTAACTTGAGGGTCACAGAACCACGCCCTATGATCGGGGCCGTTACCCCGGTAGCAAGTTGCAAACTATAATTTTGCAGGCGCTGGATCTTATCCCAGCCACCTGCGCTCGAATCAAGGACCACAGGGCTGATGATCGTGGCGCTAGCTCCTGTGTCCACTACGGCGTCTACCCCCACGCCGGCAATTTTGCATCTAATTGTCAGGCTACCGGTTCCAATTTGGCCACAATAAATGACCTGTCGCGTCAATGAGGGCTCTCCTCCATCCTCTTCTGCCGAACACCGCCCTACGTGCCCGACACCTTCTAGTTTCCCGGGGTCTGGCGGGGGGGGTGTCTGGGGTCGGCTAACCCGCTCCCCCCTGGGCGGAGTTGAGGACCTCAACCGCCGGGGATCATCCCGGCGCGTGGCTCGACAGTGCCGCGCCAGGTGACCCAGACGGTTGCAAGTATAGCACCTCACCTGATAAGGTGCTTGCCTCCGGAATTCCAAATTTCCCCCCCTGTAGGTCCGAATTGGATTACCCGCTCGTGGTCCACCGTGGGCCACCTCCGGGGCCGCCTGCCATGGTCCAGGTCCCGCCAGGCGCTGGTCCACCAGCCTCCGGACCATGCCCGCCAGGTCAGGACCCACGTCGGGGGCAGGCCCCCTAAGGGGTCCGCCCTCCATCGGGGGTCCCACCTGGCGGACCGCCATTGCGAGACGCTCGCCCCCCCGGCCAGGGGCCTCGCTGCTTCCCAACGGGCCGCAGCGTCAGCCGCCTGGCTCAGAGTCTGCGGGCGCCACATGGCGAGCTGTTGCCGGAGCTCAATATCCGGGAGAGCCTGGATAAAATGGTCCAGCGCCAGGCTTTCCCGGGAATCCGCTGCCATGCTAGCATGTGCGATCCCCACTGCGCGGCGAATGTCGTGGGCAAGTTCCCCGATGGCTTCCTGGGGCTTGCGTTTTCGCAGCGCGAGCTGAGCTTTAACAAGCTCGCTCTGCTGTTCAATGCCGAATCGATTAATTAGGGCGTCGCGGAGGGCTGGCAGGGTGAGAGCACCCGCTGGTAATGCCGTCAGCACCTCCGCCGCCGCGCCGCGCAATGCGGCCACCAGGTGTACTCCACCTTCGTCCTCACCCCAACCGTTGCCCTTACACACACAGTCAAACTGCGCCAGGTACGCGCGTAGATCACTCTTGCCGTCATACGGCGCGAGTGGGACCTTGTGGGACCACCTCGTATGCGAGTCGTTGCCCGCCTGCCGGACCCCGTGCGTCGCCCCTTGCGGGGTCAGCGCGGGGCCGAACCGGCCGGGCCCCCACAGTACATTACCCCCAAGGGGCTCTCGTGCCTCCCCGGTCCCTCCAACAACTACCCCTGTTGGTGTCGATGCATGGGTCACACCTCCGCAACCCGCTACCCATTCCATACCACCACAACCTTGCTCACCCACACCTCGCACCTCTCGTTCCATACCCTCCGGACCAGCCATACACCTCACTCTTGGCCTCTCACGAACATCCGGGTCTATCTCGACCCCCAAGCTTATTAAATCACCTGGCGCATCATACGCACGACCATATTGGTCACCACTTACACCGGGTCCTCTTTCTCTTCGCTTCTCCTCCATCACCTGCGAATCCCTCATCCGGTTAATGAGCACATCATCACGATCCAAACACAGACTTTGGACCAATTCTTTTACCTCCTCTTTTATCTCTTTCTTATCCTCTCTCCGTCGCTTTTTAATTTCGCTCACCCCTTCTTCCACTTCTTCTAATTTCTGCTTCACCTCCTTCATCTCCTCGTGCGCCCCTTTAAGTTCTTCCTCTAACTCCACTTTATTTTTTTCTATGTGCTCCCGCACCTCCCGCTCTTTAACCTCCATCACCTCTACCACTTTGTTCATTTTCCTCGTCAGGTCCTCATGTACCGTCTGACACTCTTTTTTAATTACCCCTACGTCCTTTTTTATCTCCTTCTGTGTCGATTTTAAACCCTCTATTACCGCTGTGTTCTTCTTTACCTGGTCCCCCAACTCCTTTTGTCCCACTGTCAGTTGTTCTACTCCCAGCGTCAACTCCTCTATACCACCTTGCAATTTTACAGTCCCCTTTCTCACCTCCTTCTCCATGCGCTCCTTACAGTGCCTCACCTCCTCGCGCACTCCTCCGACCTCCTCACTCACACCTCTTCTGATCCCTTCTCCCATCACTTGCATCTCCTGCCCAGATGCCACCCTCATCTGCTCCATTTCCTCCCTGTGAGCATCCAGTTTGGTTTCTACCCCCATTCTGACCTCCTCTATCTGCTGCCCCATTTGTTTAACTTCCCTTTCCGCTTGGTCCCTCATGTCCCTCAATTTGCCTTCCATACTGTTTTCTAACCCCTCTAACCCCTAATTCATCCCTTCCATTTGATTCTCCTGAACGGCCATTCTGTTTTCTACCCCCATTAACCCCTCCTGTATTTCCCCTAATCTATTGTCTAATCCCTCTATTCTACTCCCTAACCCTCCGATCTGGGCCCCCATCCTTTGTTCTAACCCCTCACCGGTACCCCTCGCTTCGTCCCTCATTACCCCCATTTGGCCCTCCAATCGCTCACCCTGAGCATCCATCCGGTTCCCCATTACCCCCATTTGGCTTCCCATTACCCCCATTTGGTTTCCCATTACCCCTAATTGCTCACTCTGAGCCCTCATTTCCTCCCTCATTTTCTCGCTATTCTGGGCCATAAGGGCCTTCATTTGTATGAAAAAAAGGTCCAAATCTACCAGCGGCGCTACTACGGTCGCGGGCGTGGGCGCCGTGGCCATGTGCGAGGCGCCATTTCGCGCGCCCGTAACCTCGTGCGCGACGACGCTATTTTGCGAATCTGCTACCCTCACTGCTTCGCTCTCCTCTTGTCCCTCAATTTGGTCCTGGATCGACCCTGCCTCACTCTCTTCTACCGGAACCCAGCCGTCTTGGTCTGCCATAGCGCGACTTTCAAAATTCGGGTTTTTATTTTTTTTGTAAAACACAATTAAATTTCGTTGTTATAATTTCGAGCGCGTGAAACGCGCTCCGGATCGAATCCCACTTCCCGACACCAAATGTTACAGACGCGGTTTTGGATGTTAGTTTACCGAGCGGTTTGGTATGACCACGTCTGCACAGTTTACCCGATTCCACTCGAACGTTGGCCAAATCGCGCTATGCTAAATCAATTAAGGAAAGGACGCAACGGCTGGGTTAGATGACACGACACCAGGGGTACAGTTCTCAAGACCTCCGGAGGAGGTTATAATATTTGTATGCAGAACGTTTAGATTACACTGACAAGAGGTACAGCATAGGAAGGTGGGCACTTAATCACGGTCTTATAGTAGCCCCGACAGACCACAGATAAACAGGACAAGACTGACTCACACAGGGATTGATGGCAAGGAAGGGCAGGTAGTCGATGGATAGCACAAGGTGCACCTTGGCTCAGGGACAGGACCCACACGGTCCGGTCCAGATATGCGGGGAGGTATCGTCGCGCTGGAGGTGGCGTCTGTTTCTCTTCAAGCTGGAGGCGCATCTGACGTCACCTCCGGTAAGTGGCTGCGTATATCCAGCGGGGAGTGACACGCCCTCGGCTCGTTAGCTCCGCCCCAGATGGAATCGGCCCGCCGCTTCTTATTGGGTGCGGGGGGGTTACCGGGCTCCGCCCTTGACGAGGAGCTGACAGTCAGCCCCTTCGTGGTAACCCCGTCGGAGCACATGGGCAATGGCGGCTAACCAAGCCGGAGTGAGGACGCACACTCCCCGCGCGCTGTTGTTGTAGTTGTTGTTGTTGTTGTTGTAGTTTCATGAGGAAGATGGGAGGAGGTATGGGGAGGTCCTAAACTCACTACTGGTGCCATACAATCACATTCTGGTGCAACGAAGAGTCAGAATTAATGGAAACGAGTCCTTAACTGACATAGACTAAGAATAACTAGCAAGATGTCCTATAGTTGTCTACGTGAGATGCGGTGAACCTGGGCACGACATTTAATGGGGGAAAAAGGGGAAGGTCGGTTCTACAGAGTGTTGTTTACAGACAATGGGACTAGGGAATGGGGGATTGGGGATAGTTGGGGAGTATTGGGGAAATAGGGGAATATTTACAAGCGGATATGGATGGAGGCCAAATCCCATATCCGCAACAATATATATAGTCATATTGTACGCTCGTACTCTCTATGTCGGGATGGTGCAGAAAAAAAATGACGGTCCCATCTGCTACATACAAAACTAAAGTTGGATTATGTTCTTTAAAAACTCGCTTGGGCTACACATGAGAGCCTACATGGTCTGTTCAGCTGATTGTCTCAGCAAGGATCACTTTTCAGTTCTCCAGACCTTGGCAAAAGCAAAAAAAACCAAAGAAAAAACCAGGTCGCTCAAACCCGGGAATTCATCTTCTTGTTCATAATAATATTAATAATAATAATAATAATAATAATCTTCTTGTTCATAATAATATTAATAATAATAATAATAATCTTCTTGTTCATAATAATATTAATAATAATAATAATAATAATAATCTTCTTGTTCATAATAATATTAATAATAATAATAATAATCTTCTTGTTCATAATAATATTAATAATAATAATAATAATAATAATCTTCTTGTTCATAATAATATTAATAATAATAATAATAATAATAATAATAATAATAATCTTCTTGTTCGTAATAATAATAATAATCTTCTTGTTCATAATAATATTAATAATAATAATAATAATAATAATCTTCTTGTTCATAATAATATTAATAATAATAATAATAATAATAATAATCTTCTTGTTCATAATAATAATAATAATCTTCTTCAGACGACATATTTCCGAGCTGCCTCTATCAATAGCAATAATTCTGCTACCATTCCATAGAGTTTTACTTCCTGCGACATCCTTTGGTATTATAATTCTCGTAGCTTGAAAGGATTCCTCGAAAAGTATGGAAAACGACATTCCTATGTCAAAGAATAGGACTGGGTTAGGCGTGGCTATGACTGTCAATCACCTTGATGGGGGCCGAGCCGCCAGACACATTTGCTTCAGTGTCGGCGTTATGCGTGATGTTACGTGGGGTCAAATAATATCAGTAGAAATATCATCTCGGGAAATGCCTTGTTTTTCAGTTACATTTTTGAAAATAAAATAATAGCGATGTACCAGTGCTATACACCGCACACGGGACATGTGACCACGAACCCTCCAGTCGCGGGTCAAGGTAAAAGCAAACCACGTGATCAATAAACCTTCTCGAGTCACGGTTTCTCTGCGCCAGATTCGTTACGTCGGCACATCACTGATGGCGTCGTAAAAACAGCCTGAACAAGGAATCCATGGGACTTGAATCTATATATATAAAACACAGTTTGTGTGTGTGTGTGTGTGTGTGTGTGTGTGTGTGTGTGTGTGTGTGTGTGTGTGTGTGTGTGTGTGTGTGTGTGTGTGTGTTTGTGTGTGAGAGTGTGTGTGTAATGTTACCGATAGACTCCGAAACGGAGAGGCTCACGTGCTTGATATTTGGCATAGACATGGCCATTGAGCCTGGGACGAACATGGCCGAGACCATATTTGACGAGATCCATATTTTTTATTAATATTTACCTCAGCGCATTTCAGCGAAGTACCCGCTAATCTCAGCCAGTGCCAGAACAGCTCGCTGATTCGCTCAGAGCGATCATGTGATGTTCCAGCCCGTCACACGTCACACGTTTGCACGTAATTCACGGCGAAAAGCGATTGCGTTTTTTCACCTTTATGCGATCGTGTTTTGTGTCGATTTTGTGCGATATGAATTAAATTTTAATTCATATTTCGTGTTTACGAATTCGAATACGAAGGATTTCCCCTTTCCCCTTTCGATTTCGAATACGAATCGAATACGAGCTCGAGTCGAGAGGGCGAATGTCCGGGTTGGGAATGTACGGGTCTCCCTTCCCCCGCCCGGCAACGCCGGTACTGGAGGGCGTGGGTCACAGGATCGGTGAGTCTCCAAAATCCGCTTCGTGCTCTTGCGAAGATGCAGGACGATGTCGCGATTGTTGTGCTGCTCTCTGACCATGAGAACTGCAACGTCATTGTTGACTGGCCCTCCCCTTCCCTCCCCCTTCCCCCTCCCCCTCCCTCCCCCCTCCACCCTACCCTCCCCCTTCCCCCTCCCCCTCCCTCCCCCTCCACCCTACCCTCCCCCTTCCCCCTCCCCCTCCCTCCCCCCTCCACCCTACCCATTCCCCTTCTCCCCTCCCCCCTCCCCCTCCCTTTTCCCCCTCCCCCTCCCTTTCCCCCCTCCCCCTCCCCTCCCCTCCCCTCCCCCTCCCCTCCCTTTTCCCCCTCCCCCTCCCCCTCCCCCCTTTTCCCCTCCCCCTCCCCCTCCCCCCTTTTCCCCTCCCCCTCCCCCTCCCTTTTCCCCTCCCCCTCCCCCTCCCTTTTCCCCTCCCCCCTCCCCCTCCCCTTTCCCCTCCCCCCTCCCCCTCCCCTTTCCCCTCCCCCTCCCCCTCCCCACTCCCACCCCCCTCACCCTCCCATCCCTCACCCTCACCCCCAATGACCAAAATCACCCAAAAGTCCCCAAGGACCCAAAAGTCCTTGATGACTGAAAAGACCCACATGACCCAAAAGTCCCCGAGGACCCAAAAGACCCTTGAGGACCCAAAACACCCAGATGACCCAAAAGTCCTTGAGGACCCGAAAGTCCCCAAGGACCCAAAAAGTTCCTGATGACACAAAAGTCCCTGAGGACCCAGATGTCCAAAAAGTCCCGATGAACCAAAAGTCCCCGAGTACCCAAAAAACCCAGATGACCCAAAAGTCCCCGAGGACTAAAAAGACCCAGATGACCCTGATGACTGAAAGTCACCGAGGACCAAAAAGACCCAGATGACCCTGATGACTCAACGTTCCCGAACACCCAAAAGTCCCCGAAGATCCAAAAGTCCCTAATTAAAATTTGGTCCAATGGATCAACGGGCTCCCTATTTTAATAAATATTTGAACTGACATTAAATGTTCCTTTCATCTTTGTTTTGGCATACTGCATCGCCTGGAGCGGTCAATGGTCAATTAATTAATATTTAAATATAAAGATCCTAGTTTCCGCTCAATGGAAAACCACAATATCTCGGGGCCCCCAGATAACATGGGTCCCCCAATATCTCAGGGCCCCCAGATAACACGGGTCCCCTAATATCTCAGGGACCCCAATATCTCGGTGCCCCCAGATAACCCGGGGCCCCCAATATATCGGGGCCCCCAGATAATATGGGTCCCCCAATATATCGGGGCCCCCAGATAACATGGGTCCCCCAATATATCGGGGCCCTCAGATAACACAGGGTCCCCAATATATCGGGGCCCCCAGATAACACGGGGCCCCCAATATCTCAGGGACCCCAGATAACATGGGTCCCCCAATATCTCAGGGCCCCCAGATAACATGGGTCCCCCAATATCTCAGGGCCCCCAGATAACACGGGTCACCCAATATCACAGGGACCCCAATATCTCGGTGCCCCTAGATAACACGGGGCCCCCAATATATCGGGGCCCCCAGATAACACGGGGCCCCCAATATATCGGGGCCCCCAGATAACACGGGGCCCCCAATATATCGGGGCCCCCAGATAACACGGGGCGCCCAATATCTGGGGGCCCCCACCCCCACCCCCACCGATCGTGGTCCACAATCTCATAAACAGCACAAAGGGAATGCTCCATCTCAAATAAAGCATTGTCACGTGATGAATAAATTAAAAACACGTTTTCCCGATGTTTAACTCGACAGGAGCACAGGTGACAGTATTACCGAAATTAACTTTGTTCGTTACACAAGCGGCAAATCAGAAACAGAAAAGGGTCCTCGGTCGAGCACAAGTCCTGGGAATGTCTTCCATTACCTATCAGTTTGTAGAGAGCTCGCCAAGTGGCTTGCAGGTGAGATTAGTGGGTTACCTGTTATAAAATATTATAAATGGATGCAAAATGGTGCGTGTACGTGTGCTTGTGCACAAGCAATACTTTCTGTGTATTAATTACGTACGTCTATTAATTGGTATCTGGTACAATGGACCAGCAGTCCCCCTCCCGCCCCCTCCTGCTAGTCACATAAAATAATTTGAAATATAATTTTCGGGAGCGGCCAGGGGGTATCACGTTATTATTTTTATTACTGACAATTGTTGGTAATATTATTATTTATTACCCTGCGCCAGCGAAGCGAAAAGCAGAGTTAGGTGATCGTTTGGGTGTGTGCGTACGTGTGACGTACGTATGTGAGTATCTGAATTTTAAAAATTCATTTTCTCGGCAACTGTTGGTTCGATTGACACAAATTTTTCACCATACGAGGGACTCCTGTATAATTTTTTTCATAATTATGACGTCATAAGTCACGTGTTACAGATGCCATCTTGGAAAAAAAGTTGCACATCTATATCTCCGAAGCCGCTCAATGGAAAAAAATTGAAACATGGCTCATTGTCAAGTACTCCCCATGGGGAATAGGATATGTTAATGATGACGTCATCAGTGCTTCATTGTGACATCATCATTTGACAAGTATAACGCTTGATCCGATCAGTATGAATTTTTTTTCTCTGCAACTGTTGGTCCGATGAACACAAAATTTTCACCATAGGAGCGCCTCCTCCTGTATCATTTTTAAAAATGATAATTATGATATCATAGGTCACGTGGTACAGGTCGCCATCTTGGAAAAACTGAAAAACGTTGCACCTCTATATCTCCGAAACCGCTGCATGGAAAAAAATTAAACGTGTCTCATTGTAAATAACTCCACATGGGGAATAAGTGTTGTTAACGATAACGCCATTGGTGCCTTAATTATGACGTCATAATTAAGGCAAGTCCAACGCTTGGTCCAATCGGTTTGAAATTTATTGAGCGTGATCTCCACAACAATTCTTGCGAAAAATGCCAGGAGCATAGAAAAAGCCCTTTTGTATTGTCGCGCGGCCGTCTTTGATTAAAATCAGACGGTCACGGAAGCCGATTGCGAAGGCTTTAGCCCCTGAGGCGAAAACTCAATGGCGGACTCCGGAACCAAAAAGATACAGCAAAGCGCGCGGTATGGAAGGAGGTGGGGAGCGACACCCCTGCAGCCTTACTAGTACATGGTGTTGTGTGATTGTAGTGCAAAATTTGCTACACTAGTGGAACCAATGTTTTTTGGAATCCTTATACCCTAGGCAACAAGACCTGAGTTGGTTGTTGTTCCACTTACTCTTTGGCGGCCATTTTGACTTTCAAAATGGCCACCATTTTTTGCAATTTTGTATGTATCTTTTCACATAAAACACTTTGATTAACCCTTTTTTCTGGCATTTTTGTCATTCCTTGTACAGAAAATCCACCAGAACACTTATATCCAGTTAACAGACGTTTTTTGAGAAATATCTTTGGCTAACAACTTGTTTTGGGCATAATCTAGTGGGTTGTAGCTGAAGAAGTATAGGCACAAATTTTCTAGAGATGCCAAGTACAGGAAGAAATCTGGCTGCTTCAGTGAACGTGTGAAGTTAATCGGCGCCAACACTTGCCTCATGTACATTCGTGCCCATTGATACATTGGGAATTTACTGTGGCTCCTGTCAAAATCACTCAGCTGCTTTTCCAAGTTTAGATGTTCAATCTCCATTAGAAGTTGGTGATGGGCTTCCTGAATGCCTACCTCTTTCTTGTTTGCTTCTATCAAGTTATCCATACAGGCAGATAGAGCTTCTACAACTGCAGGCTTCTCTTTCAGAAATTCTGCAAGCCAGAGATCAAAGAATACCTCTAATGTGAGCTCATGAGCTTGAACAGCACGATTGTGGTGATTCCCATTGAGTATCTGATTTACTGTCACAGTGCTGTACAGATCCTTGCTCCAAGCTTCATCAAGCCCGCTGTGCTCAACAGTCCTCCCAAGGCACCTTAGTGCACACAAGACAGTGTGGAAACCACCAGGGCATACCATCCATTTCCCAGCATATTGGTCATGAAGATATTTTAACTTTAGGGCCCTCTTGTAAAGATCCATGTCAAATGTAACTAAGATCGTTCCAGTGTTTTCTGGACACACAACACTATTGAGGTACGAAAGCTTCTCAAGAACTGTCACCAGTGTTGTCCACTCATGAGCTCGTGCCTTAATGATAGGCATTGTGTGATCTTGATCAAGGTTGGGTGTCTTGTTCTCTTCTGGAGTGCACACACGAGAATTGTATGCTGACCAAACTGGTACACCGTCTGATGTCTCTTCATGGTGCCTCTGTGAATACCGTGAAAGTAGCCATGCAAAGTCTTGCTGTGTTGCATTAACAACGTTATCTTGATACTGACCAAGTTGAAAGTTTTCATAGCGTGGACTTCTACTTGGCTTGGGGTTAGGGACGAAGACACCATTGAAAAAAATGGAACCAACTCAGGTCTTGTTGCCAAGGGTATATAGATGCAAAAAAACATTGGTTCCACTAGTGTAGCAAATTTTGCACTTACATATAATAATTCTACATAACACCATATACATGTTAAAATCAACCGCACGGAAAACTGCGTTCAAGTATGTACAGAAAATAATACAAGGGTTTATTAAAGTAAAAAGGCAAGGACAGGAAAAGCACGCGCCGGTAATAAATATCCTAATCGGGATGTCCCCACACGACAGATCTCAAACACAGACGAGGGAAAAGAATAGCAAAATAAATGTCTCGTCATGCAATTGTGAACGCGCAGCTCGGTCTTATCTATCCGTCGTCTTCAATCTCCGTTGCCCACACGCGGCTCCTTTCGTCCAGTGGCACGCCTCGCTCCAAGCTCCAATCGATCGGGCACCGAGTGCCACGAGGTCGACCCTCGCGCATGGTCGACAAGCCAACTCGGATCGCACCGGGACTGCCAACTCAAACCGTGAACTGCGAACCGAACTGGTCAACTGCTCGCAACTGACAGGGCCGGGATCTCTGTCTGAACCGCTGGCCAACTGCCCTGGCTGGGAAAACTCTTCTCCACTCCTCAACTTGGGCAACTCTCTTACTCACTGCCAGGTCTCCCAACTCCCCTCACTCTCTCGAACCAACTGCCAAAATGGCGTTCGGCGCTCGCTAATATAACCTTCCCACGGTCGTGACGTCAGCCTTGGCGTGCCATCCAATCAGTGTCCTCCACCGACTTTCCGGCTCGCCCAGGCGCACGCCCACCACACCTCCTAACCTCGCTCCCTACTCCGTGGTCATAGCGCGTGCTATTCCAGGTGGACAGGCCCGCCGGAGGAGTAGGTGGCGTCGGCCATTATCGGCGGTGTCCCGGCCTGGTTTCCTTTTGCTGGTTCTTTTCCAGAGTCTCGTCAAGGAAGGGAATTTATTTAATGTTGCACTAAGGAGATCCTAACTACGTGTCTAAGTGGTGTGCAGTGCCATACGGGACAAAGGGTTGGCTGACCAGGTGAGACATACGGGGGCGCTACTCTTTAATCCCTAACTCTATTTAACACACGAGCATCCAGGTATGTCCACAGATATACTCTTAACCGACAAAACGCCTAAACACACAGAACTTATTACAGGTAGATTCCCTATCGCGACAGTCGGACACCTACCTACACAGATCTATCTGGCTCTGCATATCACTACCCCACCAGACATAACAATATGGTATGTGCCATGTGGCAAACTATAGAAAAGAAGGGACATTCAAAAATATCTCATGTGCATGCTGGAATACCCTTGTGTTCTTAGTAGGAACCAAGTAATGCTCCAGAAAAGTTAATATACAGGGGCGCCCTACAAATATAGGTTAAAACCCATCAGTACGTAAAGTTTTCTGTGTACCTTGAAAACGAAAACACAAACGATAATGTGCATGTGTGGGAAATCTAAGTTGTTTAAACAATTCATAAAGTTATTATGTACTATGTACCAACCAATTGCAGACATGTTGGGTGTGATATATTCTTTGGGACAAACGTTGGACAAGCAAGATGTGTGTACACATTACAGGCCACGATTGGATTAGATGAAAGAATTGTACACATGTGCAGTGCAGCCTATTTTACCAATCCCTTTTGGACCATAATTCACATTACATAAACTTGCAAGTGTTGAGATCGCAGACATATTGGACAAACGTGATATATACATGATGAATACTGATGATAATTAGAGATGATGGATGAATTGTATATGTACACCTACTTCTGCCATGGAATAGAAAACTAATATTATGTTTGGCATTTTAATATTTTACAGAAAAATGAAGGACTGCGAAGAGGTCCCTTTGAAACCAAGAGATTGTAACTCCATTGAAAATACATTTACTTCTTCATGTAGCTGTATGAATCAAATTGGCGGCCCTTTATATGAACTTTTCTAGAGCATTACTTGGAAATGTATCAATATCCCAGTTCCAGATTACTCGTGGAAACATGGCCCAAAAGCAGTCACTGAAAATAAGGAAGTAATGCTCACGTATGACCGAATGATCCCATCAAGCGTGAACATAGAAAACAAAGCATTGTGACTGATTATCGTACTGAGGTCCAAAAAAGAAAGAAGGTATTGTTAATTCATGTGTCAGTATCCAGCGATTTTGGCCGAAACAACGCCGAAATCAAGAAAATGACCAAATACCAGGAACTCAAAAATGGGGGCAAGAGATCTTGGAAGCTGAAAAATATCGAAATTGCACCAGTGATAATAATTGGAGCAACAGGAATGATGAAGAAGAACCTCACTGAGATTTAAAAATTCATCCCCGGGAATATTACCACAAATGAACTACAACTGCAGACAATCCGGGGTTCGCTGACGATCCTGAAAAGAGCCTTTGGAACAAAACTCTGAAAATGTTGAACAGCTTGGTCCATGAACCGTGATCCATTACCGAAGAGGAGGTGGATACTTTGGGTCCTGGGAGGACTCCGTTCCACCTCCTGAAACCCACAAATGTAGATAACAACCAACAGCACACACACACACACACACACACACACACACACACACACACACACACACACACACACACACACACACACACACACACACACACACACACAATGACTATATAAAGTATGGAGAATGAATGAGCAATGACTGTAAAGTATGGAGAATGAATGAGCAATAATACTGTAAAGTATGGAGAATGAATGAGCAATTACTGTAAAGTATGGGGAATGAATGAGCAATTACTGTAAAGTATGGAGAATGAATGAGCAATTACTGTAAAGTATGGAGAATGAATGAGCAATTACTGTAAAGTATGGAGAATGAATGAGCAATTACTGTAAAGTATAGAGAATGAATGAGCAATTACTGTAAAGTATGGAGAATGAATAAGCAATTACTTAAAGCATGGAGAATGAATGAGCAATTACTGTAAAGTATAGAGAATGAATGAGCAATTGCTGTAAAGTATGGAGAATGAATGAGCAATAATATAAAGACAAATTCCCTCAAAACTTGTTAATCAACTTACATTATTCGGCCTCTTATCAACAAAAGCCCCGGGGTGTTTAGTTACCAAGCAGCTTGCTAGCGCTTGCCAAGCCAGCCGTTCCTTATAACGGTTTTGAATGGAGTGCTTGCTTGAGTTCCAAAGCTGCTTGGCGAGCGATATTACATGAGAAACTCGGTAAATGAACACACCCGGCTCGGGTCAAAGTTGAAAGAAACACCATCACGGAAGAGAAGCAAATGAATGGCCCTTCGATGTAATGTGAAAAGAAGCTCGACACATAATAAATACTTGTTTAAACAGACTTATAAGTAGTTATATTGACAACATAAAGATATATCTACAAACACTAGTTAGGGCAGGGGTTCCCAACCTTTTTTGTGTTTATGGCCCCCCAGAAAAAAAATGATTTCTAGATGCTCTGTGGTGCATTCTGAGAGGTGTTTTTTTCCTTTAATTGGCTATTTTGTTTGTATGAAAATTGGTAAATTATTACACAGAAAATGAGAAATTCCAAGTAGCCAACATGAACATTTAGTTCCATAGTTTTTTTTCCTGTTTCTTACTGGCTCCCAACTACATCGTTTTTGGAAGAAGCAAACAAAGCAACGTCGCTCGAATGATGCATGTTTGATATGAAATTTTAATATTATCAGGAGCAACACTATGGACAGCATAAAATAGAACTGTCAGACAAGAAAACAGTATGAAAAGGTTCCAAGTCAAGAATATGTGAAAACTAAAAACCTCTGTTGTGTCTGTATTTAATGCAGTGTGTTATAATCTCACAAAAAGAAACTCAATTCGACAACAACTCAGGTAATCAAAACTAGGGACGTGGTGGATGCGCCGTAAAAGTGAATTAAAAACTCAGTGGGATGGTTGAAATTGCATTTTAGCTACCAATTGGGGTATCCGTGGTTGAGTCACAGTCAGGGCACAGCGGAGGTCATCTTCCATGTGGAGCCGATTACGCTGTTTCAATTTTATATTCAACAGCGTGGAAAACACCGCTTTGCAGAGATAGGTAGACAAGAATGGCAGAAGCACCCGGATAGCTATCTGGCTGATAGTAGGGTAGCGACCCATTCCCACCCAAAACTCCGTCAAGCTCTTCTCTTCGAATGTGTCTTTGGCAAATGAATCGTTTCGGAGATCCAGGAATTCATCTTGCATTGCCTCCAGCATGCTCTCCACGCAAAGGTTGACGGAAAAAGGATTCCTCGCAATTTTTGCCTCATTGTCGTCTAAATCAGGAAAATACTTATGAAATTCTAGTTCCAGTGACTGCAGATGCTCAAGAATGTCATTTTTCAGTATGGGATCAAGCTCTTTTCCCATGCTGTCTTGCAATTCAGACATTCTTTCAAACATAGCAATGTTTCCTGTGTTGACTTTCCTGCGCCAGTTTTGGAGCTTGGCAACAAATCCTCTGAGATGATCGTGGAAAAGAATAATATTAGTCGCTCTTCCTTGGAGCTTGATGTTCAGCTGGTTCTGCTGCTCGAAAATGTCAGCAAGATAAGCAAGTCGTTCGTTCCACAATTCTTCGTCGTAATTCTGCAGGAGGTCATGTTTCCCTTGAAGATTCAAGAAATGTTTGACTTCCGCACGAAGTTCAAAGACACGGTTCAGAACATTCCCTTTCGAAAGCCAGCGTACAGCAGTATAGTACAGCATTGTTTCATGTTCCGCGTTCATGTCTTTGCACAGCTCCTTGAACATTTGGGTGTTGAGAGCAAGAGCCTTGATTTAGTTAACAATCTTGATTACGACTTCAAGAACTTTCTTCAATGAGAGAGGGAGAGTCTTACAAGCCAGGGCGTAGCGATGAATCATACAGTGGGTTCCTTTCACTTGTGGTGCCAGCATCTTCACTTTTGCTTGGAATCGGGATTTGGAACCAAGCATGGCAGGAGCACCGTCAGTACAGATGCCGCATACATTCTCCCACTGAATTCCTCCCGCATCGAAGAACAACTTCATTTTTTCCATGACATCGTTAGCTTTTGTCGTTGTTTCCAGGGCACTGCAGAACAAGAATTCTTCCTTGATATTATCTCCCTTGACATCGCAAACGAATGCCAGTAGCTGGGAGCAGGAACTAACATCGGTCGATTCATCAACTTGAAAAGAAAACAAGCCGAAAGGCGCCACCTTAATCTCATTGATGATCTGTTGTTTCACATTTTCCGACATGTCACGGATATGACGCTGCACTGTGTTATTCGATAAGGACACCTGTTCAACTTTGTGAGCCTCTGCCTTGCCGAGAACCCGTTCGACAATGAGGAGGGTACAAGGCTTGATGAGTGTCTCCCCAATCGAGTGGGGTTTTTTCTTCCTTGCAATTTCAAGAGAAACTTCATAAGAAGCCTGGACAGTTGCTACATTTTGTTGTTGAAAAGCTCCTCCCTCATCCAACTTCTGTCGCTTTAAATTTCTTTCATGCCGCTTGAAAAATTCGGGATCCTGCTTTGCATGTTGTGCGTGATTCGTCTCGAGGTGCAACTTCAACTTGGATGGCCTCATGGATTCAGTACTCAAAACCTTGTGACACAGCACACATTGTGGTTTCTCTTGGCCAGACACGGTAATGGACGTGAATCCAAGCGTTATGTATTTGTCAAGATACTTAATTTTTTTACTCCCAGAAGCCATAACGTCAAATCTGCAATAGGAAAAAACAAAACAATATCAAAGTCAAAACAATATCAAAAAAACAAAACAACAATATTTAATTTTTAGTATGGTTCAAATTATTACCCCATGGCCCCCCGATAAAAACACCATGGCCCCCCAGGGGGCCATTGTCCCCAGGTTGGGAACCACGAAGTTAGGGGGTTGGGGATAGAAGTGGGGATGGGAAAAGTGTGGAAGGTTCAGGGAAATCACAAGTTTGTAGCGGTTCCCGGTGAATGTACACAATCGCCTTGCACCTGTCAGGACGCGGCCAGGGCGCGATCGCCATGCCGGGCTCGTCCGGACGGTCCCAGACGCGCCTCTCCTGGGCATGCCCGGACTCGCTGTTCCCGGGCACGCCCGAACCTCCCGGGCACGCCCGGTCTCGTCTTTCCCGGGCATGCCCGCTCTCGCCTTTCCAGGGCTCGCCCAGAGCGCCCGGGCACGCCCAGCCTCGACTTGCCAGGCCGCGTCCAGGACGCCCGGGCATGTCCAGACTCGCCTTTCCAGGGCTCGCCCAGAGCGTCCGGGCATGCCCGCTCTCGCCTTTCCAGGGCTCGCCCAGAGCGCTCGGGCACGCCCAGCCTCGACTTGCCAGGCCGCGTCCAGGACGCCCGGGCATGTCCAGACTCGCCTTTCCAGGACTCGCCCTTGACACCCGGGCATGCCCGGTCTCGGTTTTCCTGGGCAAACGCCCCGGCATAAATGTGTATTGTTACAGACACGACTTTGATGTTATGGTGGGCCGAGCGGAATGGCCGCCGTGTCCGCACAAGTTACCCGATTATACTCGAACGTTGCCGAGTCGCGCTATGCTAAATCAATGATGGAAAAGACACAACGGCTGGATTAAAATGACACGACACCAAGGGTTCAGTTCTCAAGACCTCCGGAGGAGGTTATATTAGGGCGGAAGGTCAGATTACAACGACAAGAGGGACAGCATAGAAAGGCAGGCACTTAGACACACTCTTATATTAGCCCCGACAGACGACAGATAAACGGGACAAAACTGACTCACACGGGGATTGATGGCAAGGAAAGGCAGAATCGATGGCTCCAGGTGCACCTGGGCTCAGGGCAGGATCGACCCGGTCCGGTCTAGAGATGCGGGGAGGTCGCTCAGCGCTCGGAGGTGGTGACTTGTCGTCTCAAGCTGGGGGCGCATCTGACGTCACGTCCGGTAAGTGGCTGCGTATATCCGGCGGGGAGTGACACGCCCTCGGCTCGTTAGCTCCGCCCCAGATGGAATCGGTCCGCCCTTCTTATTGGGTGCGGGGGGGTTACCAGGCTCCGCCCTTGACGAGGAGCTGACAGCCAGCCCCTTCGTGGTAACCCCGTCGGAGCGCATGGGTAATGGCGGCTAACCGAGCCGGAGTGAGGACGCACACTCCCCGCGCGCGCCGTTGTTGTAGTTGTTGTAGTTGTTGTTGTAGTTGTTGTTGTAGTTGTTTGGGGAAGAAGATGGGAGGAGGTATGGGAAGGTCCTAAACTCACTACTGGTGCCATACAATCACATTCTGGTGCAACGAAGAGTCAGAATTAATGGAAACGAGTCCTTAACTGACATAGACTAAGAATAACTAGCAAGATGTCCGAAAGTTGTCTACGTGAGATGCGGTGGACCTGGGCACGACATTTAATGGGGGAAAAAGGGGAAGGTCGGTTCTACAGAGTGTTATTTACAGGCAATGGGACTAGGGAATGGGGGATTGGGGATAGTTGGGGAGTATTGGGGAAATAGGGGAGTATTTACAAGCGGATATTGAGGCCAAGTCCCATATCCGCAACATTGCACCCTTCTCTACCCTCGGGGCGTCCCGACCCGATAAATTTTTACCTACTTTCGTGTGGCACTCAGATGTAGTTCCCTCTACTATTAACTCTACCCTGAGTGCGACAGTTTTACAGATATTCACAAATGAGTAAATATGTCCCCCTGCGACGTTGCACCCTTCTCCTCACAGAAACACACCCACAGGATAACCGAATCGCGGAAAGAATTCGCAAACTAAACCTACAGCCGGTAGGGAGCATTATTTACAAGACTACGCTGCTATTTACACTACGATCCAGGACCTGTTTTTGGAGGGACACATGCAGATGTTATGCATAGAGAGAGCACGCATGCCAGCATCGATACACCAACCCACGAGTGCTCTGTGGCCTTACGGCCTTTAATAATGTGCAGAGCACCCCTTCCAAGCACCAAAAGCACCACCCCATCACACAGTCAGCACCATCCGGTGCACCAATAAAGTGTCTATAAATCACCGGTGGTGTCGCAGCCGGCCGATGTTCTGCCGCTGGTCTTGCCTTCGTGTGGTGCACTTGGTGTTCTTGCCTCTTTCAAAAAAATAAAGAAAGGCGCCAACCGCGTCCATTTCTCTATTGTGGCCGTCAGGGGGCCAACTGTTAGTGGTTCACCTTGTATGGCATAGGTGCCACGTTGACCCATAGGTCCATCCATGGGTGGTGCTTGGCCGCAAAAGAACTGCGGTCCATTGTGGGTGGCCACAAACATTGCGGTCCATATGGTGTATCGATCCAGGCAGCAAGCAGCGAAAGTGCAGGCCCACAACTGCGGATCCAGCACCTCTCTCTCCTCTCTCTCTGCCCCAAAGCCAGATCCTCGGAGGTGGGAGACAAAAGAAGCAGACAAGTGAGTAAGGTGGTAAGGGCGCAAAAGTGCACGCAATATAAGGTAATGCACACTGGGGGCACATGGGAACCAGGTGAGACAGGTACGTTCCTACCGTACGCCCCCCCCCCCCACCAGGTAACCTACATGGCCCCTCCCTTACCCCTTACTGTATCCACAAAACACAACACTACCCATAAACATCTATTTTACTAATCAACAAACGTCCCTACTGTCTTCCCCGTTCCTCCCATAAACCAAATTCGTCTTCTCTCCCTCCTAACCAATCAAATTTGCCATTTTCAACTCTCATCAAAATTTGCCATCTCCAACTGAACATCAAAATTTGCCATAACCAATTCATCATCAGTCCCTCCTAAGGAGGGAGAGATGGAATCACCCCAATGTCTCATCCACGTCGTGATGCGTCTCACAAATCCTCACAGCAATTCTCATTTCCTGCACCAAAACAAGAAAACACAGGTGTGGAGTCATCATCATCACCACAGGTAAGTGGCTGCGTATGGTGCGACAGGTTCATCAATCCTAACTATTTCCTAAATGACTTTAACAACTTTACATTACCCGGGGTCTTTCCCTGCCAATCCATTGGCCAACTTACACTATGGGTTCTAAAAACCAATTCCCATTGACCAACTTGTGGTGCTTTCCAATTTGGGGTCTCACTCCCCCGATTCATCTCCCGGTGCCCTCGCACAATTTCTGGGCTGTGGCGTGTACCTCTCCCAGCGGGTCTACCCACCTGCACACCTCCACCACTGCAGTTGCCTCCGAGCTTACCTGCTCCTTACCCTAACCTAACTACCTGGGGAAGGCCCTCTGGCGCTCTCCCCACTCGGTGCCCTCTCTGGCACTGGGCTGCCCGATCCACACCCGGGATCCTCAGGCACCCACTGACACTAACGGCTCCCAGAGCCCACCTGCGGCCTCACCTGGCCGACATCCTCACAGTGGTGGAGTGCCCAACCAACTACACACACTAACAGGCTACACGCCCAGCCATTTCCACAACACTAATGCACCCATCCACAATACCATTCTGTCACCCGCACCACAGATGCCAATATCCAACCACAATTTACCTATACCCTCTACCTAACACTTACACTACCCGCCCCGGGTACTCGTGAAAGGGGTCCACTCTTCCCCCATCCACACCTTCGCACCATGCACACCACTCCGTACCACTTACTCCAACTCTCTCCACACACCTGTACCTGCACACCTGTGCTCTCACACCTGGTGCCACCTGCACCCTTCTCTCCCCAAGCGCATTCGCGCTGATCCACAACACTCACTACTCACACACTGCTCCACACACCTGTCCAGTTGCACACCTGTGCAATCACACCTGTTCAATTCTCACACAGCATCGTCTCATCTAACTACTCCCTTCTGAAACTTGCGCTTCCCAGTCGTCCCTTTAAACTATTGCGCTCCCACGTCATTATCATCCACACTAATCTACCTGCGTCCCCACTACAGGTATCAGTCACTAACTAAACTTAACGTCACCTAATGTCATCTTCTAGAGCCCTATCAATATAACCTAACCCATCCGGGCTAGTTTTCACTGCCATACACCCCATAATCTATTGCGCATTTGCCCCACTGGGAAGGGTGGCAGGGATGCCAGCCTTACCCACCGGGCCCATCGCTCACTACCAATTTTGCACATCAAATTTCAACAAATCAAAAATTTGCCAATCACTGCCCATCATCTGCCAATCACTACTGCCAATCCCTTGCCAATCATCAAATTTTGTTTTTCTCTAATTTTGGGTCCAAAACACTAACCTCATCACCCAGTCTACTCACTAATGCCTCTCGGTGCGCCAATTCCTGTCCAAAGCCCGGCTTCGTAAAGCCAAGCCATGAATGCGGGTTGTTTGGTGCCAGCGGCTGGACACGTCCCGCATTCGGTGCAGGGACGGGGGCTTACCCGGGCCGAGATCCCACGCACCATCTCGGCACGGAGCCATCCCATGGCTCGATCTCGGCCTGCCGGACTGCCTCAACAAAAAGTGGTCGCCATGACGACCCTTTCTATCGGGCTGCCCGCTCCGCCTAGTAGTGGAGCACGGACGCGGCCGTTCAAAGCGAGGCCCAGCACGCACCGAGGGCCCGATTCGGCTAAAAGTCGACCTAACCTCTAACCTGGTTACCGTCGATGCTTCACCTGGACGCTTACACCCCGCAGCCCGTTCCTTGCTCACACATCCAGCCGTCTCCATGCTCCTCGTCGTACCTTTCCTTACACACCCAGGTACTCTCATTCCACTCACAGACTTGGTCACACACCTGACCACCGAACACCTTGGCACACATTCGTTGGTCGCACACCTCACCAACACACTTCTTCGCGCCCCCTCCTCTGTCACCTCCTCTGTGACAATCACAGGTGTGCTCTCATTCGCACACCCATCCACGTGCCTCACTACCAATTCCAGCGTGCATTCCCACTCACGCTCTACCATTCCAGGTGTGCTTCCTTTCTCACCTGTCACCACCAACTCACGCTCCGTGTCACTCGTACTACTCTCACCTCCACTCTTGACAGCGCACTCACCCTTACTCTCGACAGCGCACTCTTTCCCCATGCACCTGTCCGTCACACACCTTTCTCGCGCACACTCTCCCGTCACACCCTCTGTAACACTCACCACAGGTGGACACTCTTCCTTACTTTTGACAGCGCACTCTTTCCCCATGCACCTGTCCGTCACACACCTTTCTCGCGCACACTCTCCCGTCACACCCTCTGTAACACTTACCACACCGCGCTTCCATGTGCCCCCTCGCACACGCGCTACGACCGACTCACTCTCGCCAGCACCCTCACTCCTTGGCACGCACTTTTTCCTCACACACCCCAGAGTCGGACTTTCTCGCACACCTCCTCTTTCGCACACCAGACCTGTCGCACACTTCACCAACGGCCTCTCACGAACACCCGGGTCCATCTCGACCCCCAAGCTTCTTAAATCCCCTGGCGCATCATACGCACGACCATATTGGTCACCACTTACACCGGGTCCTCTTTCTTTTCGCTTCTCCTCCATCACCTGCGAATCCCTCATCCGGTTAATGAGCACATCATCACGATTCGAACACAGACTTTGGACCAATTCTTTTACTTCCTCCTTTATCTCTTTCTTATCCTCTCTCCGTCGCTTTTTAATTTCGCTCACCCCCTCTTCCACTTCTTCTAATTTCTGCTTCACCTCCTTCATCTCCTCGTGCGCCCCTTTAAGTTCTTCCTCTAACTCCACTTTATTTTTTTCTATGTGCTCCCGCACCTCCCGCTCTTTAACCTCCATCACCTCTACCACTTTGTTCATTTTTCTCGTCAAGTCCTCATGTACCGTCTGACACTCTTTTTTAATTACCCCTACGTCCTTTTTCATCTCCTTCTGCGTCGATTTTAACCCCTCTATTACCGCTGTGTTCTTCTTTACCTGTTCCCCCAACTCCTTTTGTCCCACTGTCAGTTGTTCTACTCCCAGCGTCAACTCCTCTATACCACTTTGCAATTTTACAGTCCCCTTTCTCACCTCCTTCTCCATGCGCTCCTTACAGTGCCTCACCTCCTCGCGCACTCCTCCGACCACCTCACTCACTCCTCTTCTGATCTCCTCTCCCATCACTTGCATCTCCTGCCCAGATGCCACCCTCATCTGCTCCATTTCCTCCCTGTGAGCATCCAGTTTGGTTTCTACCCCCATTCTGACCCCCTCTATCTGCTGCCCCATTTGTTTAACTTCCCTTTCCGCTTGGTCCCTCATGTCCCTCAATTTGCCTTCCATGGTGTTTTCTAACCCCTCTAACCCTTTTTGCATCCCTTCCATTTGATTCTCTTGAGCGGCCATTCTGTTTTCTACCCCCATTAACCCCTCCTGTATTTCCCCTAATCTATTGTCTAATCCCTCACCGGTACCCCTCGCTTCGTCCCTCATTACCCCCAATTGCTCACTCTGAGCCCTCGCTTCGTCCCTCATTACCCCCATTTGGCCCTCCAATCGCTCACCCATTTGTTCCATAAGGGTCCTCATTTGCAGGAGGAAAAGGTTCGAATCCACCAGGGGCGCTGCCACGGTCGCGGGCGCGGTGACCAGCGAGGCGCCATTTTGTGCGTCTGCTACCCTCGCTGCTTCGCTCTCCTCACGTCCCTCAATTTGGTCCTGGACCGACCCTGCCTCACTCTCCACTACCGGACCCCAGCCGACTGGGTCTGCCATAGTGCGACTTTCAAAATTCGGGTTTTTATTTCCGTATAACAAAATCAAATTTCGCCGTTATAATTTCGTCGAGCGCGGGAAACGCGCTCCGGATCGAATTCTACCTCCCCAACACCAATTGTTACCCTAGTGGTACAATTGGTGTTCCAAAATTTGGGCCTAATAAATTTAGTCCCAGGTCCGAATCCGACACTCCTGACACCAATTGTTACAGACACGACTTTGATGTTATGGTGGGCCGAGCGGAATGGCCGCCGTGTCCGCACAAGTTACCCGATTATACTCGAACGTTGCCGAGTCGCGCTATGCTAAATCAATGATGGAAAAGACACAACGGCTGGATTAAAATGACACGACACCAAGGGTTCAGTTCTCAAGACCTCCGGAGGAGGTTATATTAGGGCGGAAGGTCAGATTACAACGACAAGAGGGACAGCATAGAAAGGCAGGCACTTAGACACACTCTTATATTAGCCCCGACAGACGACAGATAAACGGGACAAAACTGACTCACACGGGGATTGATGGCAAGGAAAGGCAGAATCGATGGCTCCAGGTGCACCTGGGCTCAGGGCAGGATCGACCCGGTCCGGTCTAGAGATGCGGGGAGGTCGCTCAGCGCTCGGAGGTGGTGACTTGTCGTCTCAAGCTGGGGGCGCATCTGACGTCACGTCCGGTAAGTGGCTGCGTATATCCGGCGGGGAGTGACACGCCCTCGGCTCGTTAGCTCCGCCCCAGATGGAATCGGTCCGCCCTTCTTATTGGGTGCGGGGGGGTTACCAGGCTCCGCCCTTGACGAGGAGCTGACAGCCAGCCCCTTCGTGGTAACCCCGTCGGAGCGCATGGGTAATGGCGGCTAACCGAGCCGGAGTGAGGACGCACACTCCCCGCGCGCGCCGTTGTTGTCGTTGTTGTAGTTGTTGTTGTAGTTGTTGTTGTAGTTGTTTGGGGAAGAAGATGGGAGGAGGTATGGGAAGGTCCTAAACTCACTACTGGTGCCATACAATCACATTCTGGTGCAACGAAGAGTCAGAATTAATGGAAACGAGTCCTTAACTGACATAGACTAAGAATAACTAGCAAGATGTCCGAAAGTTGTCTACGTGAGATGCGGTGGACCTGGGCACGACATTTAATGGGGGAAAAAGGGGAAGGTCGGTTCTACAGAGTGTTATTTACAGGCAATGGGACTAGGGAATGGGGAATGGGGGATTGGGGATAGTTGGGGAGTATTGGGGAAATAGGGGAGTATTTACAAGCGGATATTGAGGCCAAGTCCCATATCCGCAACAGTATATATATTGTTGCCCGATAAACGGGCTTGAGAGAATACCTGAGCTGTTTTGTTTCAATAAAGCAACTCGGACGAATTCCGTCTTTGGTCGCGTCAATTCTTTCGACTCGCGTTGGAGCGCAGCTCCTTCACTGGTGACCTACCGACATGGACACGGCAGTGACTCTTAAACTGCCTACCTTCTGGGAGGCTCACGTGGCTGTTTGGTTCGCTCAGGTGGACTCCCAGTTCACCCTGCGAGGCATCACCGCGGACGACACCCGCTTCCACCACGTCGTGGCAGCGCTCGGTTCCGCCACCGCGGCCCGCGCCCTGAGCCTCCTCGAGCACCCGCCGGCTGCCGACAAGTATGACGCGCTGAAGACGCTCCTCCTCGACGCTTTCGCCCTCTCACGGGCGGCACGCGCACGGCGCCTGCTCGACCTGCCCGAGCTCGGCGACACGCGCCCGTCCGAGCGCATGGACTATATGCTCTCGTTGCTCGGTGAGCACTCTCCGGATTTTCTGTTCCGCGAGCTGTTCCTTCGCCAGCTGCCTCACCCGGTACGCCTCGCCCTGGCTGGCACGTCGATCACCGATCCCCGCGCCCTCGCCAGGGAAGCCGATAAGATCTCCTCGGCGGGCCAACACATCGGCGCGGCTACCTGGAGCCTGCCGCCGTCCGAGGCGACGCCCACGACGCCCGAGCGCCCTGCGCGGTTGGAGGCCGAACTGCCGGTGCAACTGGCGGCCGCCACGCCGCGCCGACTGCTTCCGACACGACGGCCGGGGCCTCCACCTGACAAGGCGTGGTGTTATTACCACGCCAGGTTCCGACACAAGGCTCGGACGTGCCGACCCCCGTGCACTTTCGGCAAGTCGGGAAACGGCCGGGCCGGCGTTCATTCCCAGCCATGAGCGCCGGCCACTCGGGCAACTTGCTTTTTATTCGGGACAAAGCGTCCGGGCGGCGTTTCCTTTGTGACACCGGCGCCCAACTGAGCGTCATACCCGCCTCCGAGCAGGACAGGCGGGACGCCGTTTGCGGCCCCTCTTTGGTCGCTGCTAATGGCTCGGCCATACGCACTTTCGGCCCGCGCGACGTCACCCTCTGCTTCGGCAGCCAGCGCTTTCAGTGGACCTTTGTGACCGCCTGCGTCCCCATGGCTTTGCTGGGCGCCGACTTACTCTGCGCGCACGGGCTGCTGGTCGACGTCAAACGTCGTCACCTTGTCAACGCCGAGACCTTCAGCTCCCTGGCATGCACGATGAGCAGCTCCGCGCCGACCGAACTGGCGTGCGCCCTCCCGACGGCGAACGAGTTCGCTCGCCTGCTCGCGGAATTCCCGGCCCTCACGCGGCCGACGTTTTCGGCCGTCGCAGTGCGGCATGGGATCGAGCACCACATACCCACTACGGGCCCGCCGGTCTACGCCAGGGCCCGCCGCCTCGACCTGGCCAAGCTCGCCGTGGCAAAGGCCGAGTTCGACGCGTTGGAGCACCTCGGCATCGTGCGGCGCTCCAATAGCGCGTGGGCCTCACCACTGCACATCGTGCCAAAGCCGGGGGGCGGATGGCGCCCATGTGGCGACTACCGCCGCCTCAACGACGCTACCACCCCCGACAGGTACCCGATCCCGCACATCCAGGACTTTTCCGTCCGTTTGGCGGGACGGGTCATATTTTCCAAAATTGACCTGATACGGGGATACCACCAGGTACCTGTCCGGGCGGCCGACGTCCCGAAGACGGCCGTCATCACGCCGTTCGGCCTGTTCGAATTTTTGAGGATGCCGTTTGGCCTCAAGAACGCGGCCCAGGCATTCCAGCGCTTAATGGACAGCGTGCTGCGCGACGTGCCATTTCTTTTCGTCTATCTGGACGACATCCTCGTCGCCAGCACATCCCGCGCCGAGCACCTCCTCCACCTCCGAACGCTGTTCGGACGCCTCAGCGAGCACGGCTTAATTGTTAACCTGGCCACATGCCACTTCGGCACGACGACCGTTGACATTTTGGGCCACCGCATCACCAAGACCGGGGCCGTGCCGCTGCCGACCAAGGTCGAGGCCATCACCACGTTCCCGCATCCCCGTTCCATCAAGGCCCTACAAGAGTTCCTCGGCATGGTGAATTTTTATCACCGATTCGTGCCCCGCGCTGCTCAGCTCATGCGGCCCCTTTACGAGGCCCTCCGGGGCAAGCCGGCCAAGCATGACATTGTTTGGTCCGCGGCCATGGACGCGGCCTTCGCGAGCGCAAAACGGGCCCTCGCCGACGCAACGCTGCTGGCTCACCCGGTGCTCAACGCGCCCATCACCCTCACTACGGACGCCTCCAACTACGCGGTGGGCGCCGTCCATGAACAATGGGTGGACGGGGTTTGGCAGCCACTCGCTTTTTTCAGCCGGCAGCTCCGGCCGAACGAGTTAAAATACAGCACGTTCGACCGCGAGCTGCTCGGTCTATTCCTGGCCGTTCGCCATTTCCGACACCTCCTGGAGGGCCGCCCGTTCACGGCTTTCGTCGACCACAAGCCGTTGGTCTACGCAATGGCCAAAGTCACGGAGCCGTGGTCGGCCCGCCAGCAGCGCCACCTCTCCGCCGTGTCGGAATTCACCACGGACATCCGGCACGTCGCCGGCAAAGACAACGCTGTGGCCGACTGTCTTTCTCGGGCCAGCGCGAACGCGGTCCACCTCGGCGTGGACTTCGCGCTCATGGCGGCCGACCAGACCACCGACACCTCGGTGCAGGCCCTCCGGGCGGCGGACACGGGCCTCCGCCTGGCCGACATCCCCTTCGCGGGCACCGTCCTGCTCTGCGACGTCTCCCAGGGCCAGCCTCGCCCCATCGTGCCCGTTTCCTGGCAGCGCCGCATCTTCACCTCCATCCACGGCCTTTCTCACCCGGGCCGGAAAGCTTCTCAGAAGCTGGTGTCGGCGCGTTTCATCTGGCACGGCCTTCGACAGAACGTCCGCGACTGGGCCAACGCCTGCACGGCCTGCCAGCGGGCCAAGGTCCACCGCCACACCCAGGTGGGACGGGTCAGCACCTTTCACCGTGCCTGCACGGCGTTTCGACCACGTCCACGTGGACCTGGTGGGTCCCCTGCCCCCATCGCGGGGGTTCACCCACCTGCTCACCATGGTGGACACGACCACCAGGTGGCCGGAGGCCGTGCCCCTCACCTCCACCACCACCGCCGACGTGGCGCAGGCGTTCATCGCCACCTGGGTCATGCGCTTCGGCGCACCGGCGGACATCTCGTCCGACCGCAGCCCACAGTTCACGTCCGAACTTTGGGGCACGGTCGCCCGCTCGTTGGGGGTCACGCTGCACCGCACCATGGCCTACCACCCCCAAGCCAACGGGTTGTACGAGCGGTTTCACCGCTCCATGAAGGCCGCACTCATGGCCGGCCTTCAGGACGACGGTTGGACCGACCGGCTGCCGTGGGTCCTTTTGGGCCTCCGCACGGCCCTCAAGGAGGACCTCCGGGCGTCCACCGCCGAGCTCGTCTACGGCCAGCCGCTCCGCGTCCCGGGCGAGTTCGTGCCCGACGCTACCAGTCCCTGGTCCGCCGCACACCAGCGCTCGGACCTCCAGGAGGCCGCCCGACGATTTGCCCCCGTGCCAACGTCCCGCCACGGGGGCCCCCAGTCCTATGTCCCCCCGGCTCTTCGCACAGCGGAGTACGTCTTTGTGCGTCATGACGCACACCGGGGGCCACTCCGGCCGCCGTACGTCGGGCCCTTCCGGGTCCTGCGACGGGGCGACAAGTCCTTCGTCGTCGACGTCGGCGGCCGGTCGGACCGGATCTCTGTGGACCGCCTCAAACCAGCGCACGTGGACGTCGACCGACCACCACGGTTGGCCCTTCCTCCGCGGTGAGGCCGCCCCCCCGTCTACAGTTCCCCCCGCTCGACCACCCACCACCAGATCGGACCCCCCCCCCCGCCCCCCCACGACCCTCCAGGGTTCGCTTCGGCCGGGTCATCCGGACCCCCCTTAAATTGACCCTGCCGGTGCAGGTCGATTCTGGAGGGGCGTGTGTAGCGGTTCCCGCTGAATGTACACAATCGCCTTGCACCTGCCAGGACGCGGCCAGGGCGCGATCGCCATGCCGGGTTCGTCCGGACGGGCCCAGACGCGCCTCTCCTGGGCATGCCCGGACTCGCTGTTCCCGGGCACGCCCGAACCTCCCGGGCACGCCCGGTCTCGTCTTTCCCGGGCATGCCCGCTCTCGCCTTTCCAGGGCTCGCCCAGAGCGCCCGGGCACGCCTAGCCTCGACTTGCCAGGCCGCGTCCAGGATGCCCGGGCATGTCCAGACTCGCCTTTCCAGGGCTCGCCCAGAGCGTCCGGGCATGCCCGCTCTCGCCTTTCCAGGGCTCGCCCAGAGCGCTCGGGCACGCCCAGCCTCGACTTGCCAGGCCGCGTCCAGGACGCCCGGGCATGTCCAGACTCGCCTTTCCAGGACTCGCCCTTGACACCCGGGCATGCCCGGTCTCGGTTTTCCCGGGCAAACGCCCCGGCATAAATGTGTATATATATATTGCTGCCCGATAAACGGGCTTGAGAGAATACCTGAGCTGTTTTGTTTCAATAAAGCAACTCGGACGAATTCCGTCTTTGGTCGCGTCAATTCTTTCGCCTCGCGTTGGAGCGCATCTCCTTCAAGTTAAAGATAAAAAATAAATAAATTAGTTTATGATTAATCATGGATTCACATCTCATATTGCCAGCATTCTTGCGATATCCATATAAAATAATACAGGGGGCACTCGGATTTGAACCGAGGACCTCTTGATCTGCAGTCAAATGCTCTACCACTGAGCTATACCCCCACTCAGCTATACACACCTCATACACACCTCATGATCGCGGGATACTGTCCATGAGATTTTCTGCTCAGAGTATATCCAACGTCATTTGTAGATTTTCTTTGAATTCATGATTTGTAGATACCTCTGACTGTAAATACATTTGCATATACGTGTACATGTTCAATTATGACTGATTTATAACTTTAAATACTCGATTACCAATAGTTGGCATTCCGCAAATTTGTAGGAATGGAATTTGTTAACGGTGGTTACGTCACATATCACGTGTTTCCTTCGAGCATCATCGGCCAGACAGAGGCCGTAATGCGCTTGCGCATAAGACTACGGAATCCTGTCGGTATCAAACTTCCGGGCACAGCCCTCGCCTTTCGTTGCTCAAGTATACAATTTGTTTCAATGTATCTGCGAATATTTATTTGGAGAAACGTTTAGAGATCCTTCCGAAGGCACGAGTGGGCGATGCGGCCCAAGACGTTCCCCGCGGCGTCTCCGGCAGCAGGAAACGGCCGCTCGTTGTTGCAAGAAACGCGAGAGAACCTTCGACATCTCGGCAAGGCCGACGGAGGTCCCTCGTTTGGTGGCGATCGGGAGTTACAGCGTACGTCAACCATGGCGTCACGAAGTGGGCCTGGGCGGTCACCATCTCACCAAAAGGCGCTGCAGGAGATACGAAATTCTCTATTACCGTTCGCAGCGGATGTGGTCGACCTGTCTTCGGCGAAGGGAGGACATTTCGGGCGGAGAGGGTCGAGGGGCGACCCCATTGTGGGTTTCGTGGGCCCCCTTGAGGAGGATGCCCGGCACATCGTCAAAGAGCTGATGGAGGTTGGAGTGAGTGTGGTGAGTGGTGAGGAGGCCAGGGCTAGGGTTTGGCAGGTGACAAGGGGGCTCATGGTTTGGCAGGTGGTAGGGGGCTCATTGTTTGTGTGGTAGGGGGCTCATTGTTTGTGTGGCAGGTGGTAGGGGGCTCATTGTTTGTTTGGCAGGTGGTAGGGGGCTCATTGTTTGTGTGGCAGGTGGTAGGGGGCTCATTGTTTGTGTGGCAGGTGGTAGGGGGCTCATTGTTTGTGTGGCAGGTGGTAGGGGGCTCATTGTTTGTTTGGTAGGTGGTAGGGGGCTCATTGTTTGTGTGGCAGGTGGTAGGGGGCTCATTGTTTGTTTGGCAGGTGGTAGGGGGCTCATTGTTTGTTTGGCAGGTGGTAGGGGGCTCATTGTTTGTCAGGTGGTAGGGGGCTCATTGTTTGTGTGGCAGGTGGTAGGGGGCTCATTGTTTGGCAGGTGGTAGGGGGCCTCATTGTTTGTTTGGCAGGTGGTAGGGGGCTCATTGTTTGTGTGGTAGGGGGCTCATTGTTTGTTTGGCAGGTGACTCGGTGGGCTCTTTGTTTGGCAGGTGGTAGGGGGCTCATTGTTTGTTTGGCAGGTGACTAGGTGGGCTCATTGTTTGTTTGGCAGGTGACTCGGTGGGCTCTTTGTTTGTTTGTTTCACATGTGGCTACAGGGTTCATTGTTTGTTTGGCAGATGAGGTGGTCTCATTGTTTGGCAGATGAGGTGGTCTCCTTGTTTGTTTGGCAGATGAGGTGGTCTCATTGGTTGTTTGGCAGATGAGGTGGTCTCATTGGTTGTTTGGCAGATGAGGTGGTCTCATTGGTTGTTTGGCAGATGAGGTGGTCTCATTGGTTGTTTGGCAGATGAGGTGGTCTCATTGTTTGTTTGGCAGATGAGGTGGTCTCATTGTTTGTTTGGCAGATGAGGTGGTCTCATTGTTTGGCAGATGAGGTGGTCTCCTTTGTTTGGCAGATGAGGTGGTCTCGTTTGTTTGGCAGATGAGGTGGTCTCATTGTTTGTTTTGCAGATGAGGTGGTCTCATTGTTTGTTTTGCAGATGAGGTGGTCTCATTGCTTGGCAGATGAGGTGGTCTCATTGTTTGGCAGATGAGGTGGTCTCATTGTTTGGCAGATGAGGTGGTCTCATTGTTTGTTTTGCAGATGAGGTGGTCTCATTGTTTGTTTTGCAGATGAGGTGGTCTCATTGTTTGTTTTGCAGATGAGGTGGTCTCATTGTTTGGCAGATGAGGTGGTCTCATTGGTTGTTTTGCAGATGAGGTGGTCTCATTGTTTGGCAGATGAGGTGGTCTCATTGTTTGGCAGATGAGGCAGATGAGGTGGTCTCATTGTTTGGCAGATGAGGTGGTCTCCTTTGTTTGGCAGATGAGGTGGTCTCCTTGTTTGTTTGGCAGATGAGGTGGTCTCATTGTTTGTTTGGCAGATGAGGTGGTCTCATTGTTTGTTTGGCAGGTGGCTATGTGGGCTCTCTGTTTGTTTGGCAGGTGGTAGGGGGCTCATTGCTTGTTTGGCAGGTGGTAGGGGTCTCATTGCTTGTTTGGCAGGTGACTAGGTGGGCTCATTGTTTGTTTGGCAGGTGACTAGGTGGGCTCATTGTTTGTTTGGCAGGTGACTAGGTGGGCTCATTGTTTGTTTGGCAGATGGTAGGGGGCTCATTGCTTGTTTGGCAGGTAGTAGGGGGCTCATTGTTTGTTTGGCAGGTGAGCAGATGGGCTCATTGTTTGTTTGGCAGATGGTAGGGGGCTCATTGCTTGTTTGGCAGGTGGTAGGGGGGCTCATTGTTTGTATGACAGGCGACAAGGTGGCACAATTTGTATAACAAGGTGCTACTATGCCAATATCCAAATGTATCAGTTCATTAGGTTCAAGTTTTTGACAATATAATCTGAAGCCTTGTTAGCTCACCTGGAACGTCGTTCAGGGGAGCTTATGTGATGGCGCGTTGTACGTCAGTCTGTAAATACTTGAAACTTCTCCGAAACCGCGGATGGGAGTGTGATCAAACTTGGCACAAATTATATTTGTTATGTTGTGACTAAAGTTCGTTCACGGCATAGAAAATTGGGGTCCGAGGGGGTCCGTGGGGGTCAAAGTGGATTCATGTTTGACCCCCCCCCCCCCTCCCCCCCCCCCCCCCCCCCTCAAAAATAGGAATTTGCTATTTCCTCTGAAACTACACACACTATTTCGATTTAACTTTATCACAACCTTCATCACCTGTGATGTACCGAACATTGTTCACGGCACTAAGAAATTCAAAGTCTGATGGGGTCTATGGGGGGTCACAGTGGGTCCAGGTTTGACCCCCCAAAATAGGTTTTTTTGTTGGTTTGTTTTTTGTTTAAAGTCTTATGATTATGTTCGTATGATTCCACATGCTGCCCTTTCTTCCATAGCAACCATTGAAATTGGTTTAAATTGACTTTAGTCGGTGCAGTATACTGTTTATTCTACCAGGTGAGCGAGCGCCAGGAGTATTGCCCCTATGTTTTTTATTAATGCCAATGTGAAAGAGCTCGTATTTGTGTATGAGAAAAGGAAGCTTCCGTTTTATTTACGAATATGACATTTTGACACAATTAGTCTCTGGGATTCCTAAAGGATTCAAAAGGCCCTGCCATTTGAAAATCCCAATTTTTCATTTGCTTCCTTGGAAAAAACAAAGAACATTATTCTTCATAATTTACATCAATGATTGTTTAGTGGGGTTAAGAGTAGGCTCTCCAAACTTGCAGATGACACAAAGCGTGAAGGTAAGTTAGATAACAGAGGGAGTGGTGATCAGATTCAGGAAAGTATTGATACTTGCATAGATTGAGCAAAATATTGGTGGATGTAGTTTACCCTAAACACGTGAAGGTGCTGGGAATAAAATAAAAAAACCACCTTTAGAGGCCATTTTTCCCCGCAAGCGGGGGTTGGCCTTTTTCGGGAACTGTGGTTGTTGTTGTTTTTCGGTCCCCTTTTTGAAGCAATGTTTTATGGCCGGATGCCCTTCCTGCCGCCAACCCTTTTTGCCGCCTTTAACGACAAACAGGGAATTACCAGTGAACTGGTACTCAATTTGCCGACCTCGGAAGGATGACAGGCTGAGTCAACCCCCCTGGCGTTAATTCAGCGATCGACCGGGATTCGAACCCAGGATCCTAGGATCCTAAGCCGGCACCCTAGCCGCTAGCCCAACACCAGGGCTGGGAATGAGTAAGAATAAATAGAAAAGAGATCACATGATGCAAAGGGGCAATTTTGGGATCTGGGGGTAGTGTTATATATGGGGGGAGTAGGGAGAGGAGCAGACAGGACAGTGCCAGGCAGTTATAGGTAAAGTAAACAGGGTTTTAGGTTGTATTCTTAGGGGGGATTGATTAAAAATCAAGAGGTGGTTTTGATAACATGATAAAGATGTTTTAGATAATGACGGGTATAACCCAAATAAGCGAAGAATAGTTTTTCAGCAAAAGGGACAGTGATAGGACCGGGGGCCATAGCCTGAGAGTAAAGAAGACGGGAGTTAAGACGGTAGTTTAAGGCAAGGGTTTTTCACTCAGTGTATTAATGCATGGAATGGTCTCCTTGGAAAGGTAGTAATAGGAGAAAGAGTAGGTAGGTTTAAACTGGAATTAGAAAGGTATTGAGAAGCATTGAAGATAGAGATGTACAGGGATATTGGCGTATGGAGGGTGAATGTGTACATCTGTGCTGAGCGTGATGTGTGGGAAGGTCTCGTCAGGGGATCGTGTGTTGTGGGTGTCCGATATTCTTTACCCTAAAACCACCCCCACCCACCCCGCCCCCAAAATAATTAAACAAATAAAATTGCCCATATTTTATTTCATTTTTCACACCCATGCGATATCCCTGAGCTTGCCACACTGTTCTCATCCGCATTCCTCCTCTCATTCGTTTTGACAGATTTATTTAATCTGGTGCTGGTGTCACGCAGGCAAGATGGGCCGAATGGCCTCCTGCGTCAAAATTCCTTGTTATTTCTAGTTATAACATAGCAGTCAATATGGCTTCTACATTGTTGAAAGTGCATCTTAAGCTTGAGGTGAAGGTTCAAACGGATACTCCTGCTCACAACTGCTTACGTGATCTTTAAATGCAAGGAATCCCGTGGTTTTTCTTTGTGCTCACCCACACATTGTTTACTATTGAAGCATTCTTTCTATATTCTGCACTTTTGACTCTATTCTGCATAATTCTGCACTGCACTTTGAACTCGATTCGAAGCTGTCTCGCCTGGGTTTGAATCCCGACCCAGCTATAAACTGTCATCCCAGTGTTTCACATGCAGGATGATTCATCAGTGTGTACCGTCCGTCAGGTGGACATTCAACTGGGTGTCCCGTCTGCCGGCATTAGTTAGTAGACGATAAATAGCCCACAGTTTCCTTCGGGAAGAGTGGACGAGCTATCGCCGGCACCATGAAGAAAGTACAAACTTGTCCCCTAACCTACAGAGGGCATTGCATCAGCAACAGAGTTGCGTGCTCAACCAATGATGATACCCTGCAGCCTTTTGCTGCAAACAAAGAGGAAGAAGAAGAAGAACCTGAAATGTAGAAAATAAGATCCTTTTGTGCAATATGTGCTTTATCTTCGGTCGTGTTCGTAAATTGGGAACATTGAACATCAGGTTTAACAAATCGTTTATAGAGTTGATTATACATATTGACTGTGTGTGTGTGTGTGTGTGTGTGTGTGTGTGTGTGTGTGTGTGTGTGTGTGTGTGTGTGTGTGTGTGTGTGTGTGTGTGTGTGTGTGTGTGTGTGTGTGTGTGTGTATATATATATTGTTACGGACGCGGTTAGGATGTTATTATGGGCCGAGCGGATGGTCCACCGCGACCGTTACAATTGGTGTCGAGGAGTGGGATTCGAGGCCCGAACCAAATTTTTAAAACATGTAGGAAAAAAAATTTTTGGTCAAAATTACGAGCTGCCGAAATTTTGTTTTATAAAACCCGAATTTTGAGAGCGCGCCATGGACAATCAAGGCGATCGGATGTCGGTGGGGGAGATAGACGGGTTAGGGGTAACCCAGGACCTCGGGGAAATGTATATGGAGGATGTGGTTGAGGGGGTATCGGACGCACAAAATGGCGCGCTCGCGCACGAGGTTTCGGGCGCACAAGATGGCGTCCTCGCGCACATGGTTGTTGCGGCACCAAATTTAGCCGCGCCCATGGTCGCAGTAGCCGAACCCGAGATTCCAATGGATTTGAACCTGTTTATGAAACAGATGATGGCCTTTATGGTAAAAACAGACGATAATTTCAAAGGGATGGAAAACAGGATAGGGGGCCAAATGGGGGCAATGAGGGACGAAGCGAGGGGTACCGGTGAGGGGTTAGACAAGAAATTTGGGAAGTTAGACAATAATTTTGAGGGGTTAGACAACGGGATAAAAGAGGTGAAAAATGGGTTAATGGGGTTAGAAAATAGGATGGAGGACAAATTGCGGGAAATAGGGGAACAATCTACCAGGGAAATCAAACGAATGGGGAACCAGATAGAGGAGGTGCAAATCGGGTTAGAAAGTAAACTGGATGCTCAGAGGGATGAATTGGGACAGATGAGGGTGGCATCTACAAAAGAGATGGAGGAGATGAAAGAGGGGATACGACGAGGTGTAAGTGAGGAGGTTTCGGGGCTACGCGAGGAGGTAAAGCGAGGTGAGAAGCGTATGGAGAAAGAGGTGAGGAATAATACGGCTAGGTTACAGGGGGGCATAGAGGGTCTGACGAAGGGAGTAGAGCAGCTGACAGTGGGACAAAGGGAACTAGCGGACCAAGTGGAAAAGAACACTGCAATCATTGGGGGTTTAAAAGCGACACAAAAAGAAATTAAAAATGACTTGATAGCGACACAGAGGCAATGTCAGATGGTACGTGAGGGACTGACAATGAGGTTGGACGAGGTGACAGAGGAAATGGAGACAAAGGACCGGCAGGTGAGGATGCACATAGAGACAGACGGTCACGGTAGCCTTAGAGGACGAACTTGAGGAGACGCAACGGGAAATAAAAGAGGTGAAGCAAAAATTAGAGGAAGTGGAAGAAGAGGTGAGTGAAATTAAGAAGAGACGGACAGAAACTAAGAGAGAAATACGGGAGGGGGTGATGGAATATGTACAAGGTCGGTGCTCAACTCATGATGTGCTGCTCACTAACCAAATAAAGAGTTTGCAGGTGGCAGAGGCGGTGCGACGACGAGGTGCCAAGGTGAGTGGCGAAATATTCGGCAATGTATATGATGTGAGGAAAGCTTCAGTCGGCTTGGGGATTGGTTTGGATCCGGGTGTTCGTGAAAGGCCGTTGGTGAAGTGTGCGACAGGTCTGGTGTGCGAAAAAAGAGGTGCGCGAGAATGTCCGACCATGGGGTGTGTGAGGAAAAAGTGCATGCCGAGGAGTGAGTGTGCCGTCAAGAGTGAGTTAGTCGAAGCGTGTGTGCGAGGGGGTACATGGAAGCGCGGTGTGGTAAGTGTTACGGAGGAAGTAACGAAAGAGTGTGCGCAAGAGGATGCGCGAGAAAGGTGTGTAACGGACAGGTGCATGGGGAAAGAGTGCGCTGTCAAGAGTAAGGGGGAATGCACGCCTGTGGTGAGTGTTACAGAGGGTGTAACGGGAGAGTGTGCGCAAGAGTGTGCGCGAGAAAGGTGTGTAACGGACAGGTGCATGAGGAAAGAGCGCGCTGTCGAGAGTAAGGGGGAGTGCGCGACCGAGAGTGGAGGTCAGAGTAGTGAGAGTGACACGGAGCGTGAGTTGGTTGTGACAGGTGAGCGAGGATGTACACCTGGAATGGAAGGAAGCACACCTGGAATGGTAGAGCGTGTGTGGGAATGCACACTTGAGTTGGTCGTGAGGCACGTGGTTGGGTGTGCGAGTGAGAGCACACCTGTGATTGTCACAGAGGAGGTGACCGAGAAGGGGGCGCGAAGAGGTGTGTTGGTGAGGTGTGCGAGCGACGAATGTGTGCCAAGGTGTTCGGTGGTCAGGTGTGTGACCAAGTCTGTGAGCGGAATGAGTGTACCGAGGTGTGTAAGGAAAGGTACGAGGAGCATGGGAACAGCTGGAGGTATGAGCAAGAAAGGGGTAGCGTATGCGTGTAAGCATGCAGGTGAGGCATCGACGGTAACCGGGTTAGCGGTTAGAGCGACTTATAGCCGAGTCGGGCCCTCGGTGCGTGCCGGGCTTCGCGTGCCGCGAGAACCAGCGGGGATCCGAGCCACGGCGGGTTCGAAAGGACCGCCGTACGCGATCCACGCTGGGCCTCGCTTGGAACGGCCGCGTCCGTGCTCAACTAGGCGGAGCGGGCAGCTCGATAGGAAGGGTCGTCATGGCGACCACTTTTTGTTGAGACATGCCGGCAGGTCGAGATCGGGACATTGGATGGCTCCACGCCGAGGTGGTGCGTGGGATCTCTGCCCGGGTAAGCCCCGTCCCTGCCCCGAATGCGGGACGTATCCAGCCGCTGGCACAAAACAACCCGCATTCATTGCTCGGCTGTACGAAGCCGAGCTTTAGAAGGGAATTGGCGCACCGAGAGGATCTAATAAGTAGACGAGTGATGAGGTTAGTGTTTTGGACCCAAAATTAGAAAAAGGCAAAATTTGATGATTGGTACGGTGATTGGCAGATGATTGGCAAAATTTTTGATTGGCTGAAATTTGCTGTGCCAAATTGATAGTAGGACCTCCCCGATGTGGTGGGATGGCAACTCTGTCATCCCTCACAGACGGGGGGCAAAGGAGCACTAGATTTATGGGGTTGATGGCAGTGAAAACTAGCCCGGGTGGGTTAGGATATTGTGTGTAGGGCCCTAGAAGATGACATTAGGTAACGTTAAGATTAGTTAGTGACAAGGATACCTGTAGTGGGGACGCAGGTAGTTTAGTGTGGATGATAATGACGTGGGAGCGCAATAGTTTAAAGGGGTGACTGGGAAGCGCAAGTTTCAGAGGGGAGTAGTTAGATGAGATGATGCCGTGTGTTTGAGGATTGAACAGGTGTGATTGAACAGGTGTGATTGCACAGGTGTGCAACTGAACAGGTGGATGGAGCAGTGTATGAGGGAGTAGTGGTGATGTGTATTGTGTTGACCAAATGGTCCAGGAAGAGGAGGAGGGTGCAGGTGGCACCAGGTGTGAGTGCACAGGTGTGCAACAACAGGTATGGAGAATGGTAGTGTGGAATAAATGGAGAATTGGAATGGATGGTCGTGGAGTGAGTATGGTGGAAATTGTGGAGTGGAGTAGATGGTGCGAAGGTGTGAATGGGGAAAGAGTGGACCCCCATCACGGATACCCGGGGCGGGTAGAGTAAGTGTTAGGTAGAGGGTATAGGTAAATTGTGGTTGGATATTGGCATCTGTGGTGCGGGTGGAAGAATGGTATTTGGATGGGTGCATTAGTGTTGTGGAAATGGCTGGGCGTGTAGCCTGTTAGTGTGTGTAGTTGGTTTGGGCACTCCACCACTGTGAGGATGTCAGCCAGGTGAGGCCGCAGGTGGGCTCTGGGAGCCGGTAGTTGTGGATGGGGCCCGAGGATCCGGAGGACGGACCCGGGTAGCCCAGTGCCAGAGGGCACCGAGTGGGGTGACAGAGCCAGGAGGGGCCTTCCCAAATTAGATAGGTTAGGTAAGGAGCAGGTAAGCTCGGGTAGCAACTACAGTGGTGGAGGTGTGCAGGTGGGTAGACCTGCTGGGAGAGCTACACGTCACAGCCCAGAAATTGTGCAAGGGCACCGGGAGATGAATCGGGGGAGTGAGACCCCAAATTGAGAAGCACCACAGTTTGGTCAATGGGAATTGGTTGTTAGAACCCATAGTGTAAGTGGCCAATGGATTGGCAGGGAAAGACCCCGGGTAGTGTAAAGAGTGTTAAGGTCATTTAGAGGATAGTTAGGATTGGAGTCTCCTCGCACCATCTGCATCCACTCACCTGAGATGAGGTAACTCCACACCATGCCATGTTTTATTATTTTTCATTAATGCAAATGTTTTGGATTGTGAGACGCATCATGACGTGGGTGTGACATTGTGCGTAATTCCATCTCTCCCTCCTTATGAGGATTGATGATGAATTGGTGATGGCAAATTTTGAAGTAGAGGGATTGGAGACGAATTTGGTGTAGAAGGGAAAGATGGGGAAGACAAGACGTAGTGACGAATTTGTTAAGGTGTAAATTCTTGTAAAGATGGGGTAAGGGCAAGGGTAGTGTAGGTGACAGGGGGGGTGACGTACGGTAGGGATGAGTTTTTCTCACTTCGCTCTCCGTACGCACTTCACCCTGCATTGCCTTTATTGACGTGTACCCTTGTGACCTTACCCCTCGCTCATTTGTCTTCCCCCCTTTTGTCTCCCACTTGAGGACCTGTGCGCCATTGGGTGCCGAGGGGAGCGTGCGTGAGATGGCCATTGTGCGCACGAGATCCTCAGAACCAGCATGCATTGCGTTGATGTACCACTTTATGGACCACTGTTCTGCGGCCAAGTACCACTTGATGGACCCCAGGTTCTGGGGCAGGGCACCTCTGTTGGAGACCGGCCATAGTGGCCAGGGAATCTTGCTTGCGGACCTCGGTAAGGCGGCACCTATGCCAAACAGGTGGACCACCCTTAGTTGGCCCCTGAGGCCCTAAATAAAAATGAACACAAGTTGTGCTTTTTATTATTTCCAAGTAGGCCGCATGAAGCCAGAAGACGTCGGGAAGAACATCGGCCCAGCAGAGAAAGAGAAGACCACCACCAGTTGTTTTGTTGTGTTTATTATGAACTGTGGTTACTGTGCACCGAGTGGTGCTTTTGGTGCTTTTGGGTGCTTTGGTGGTATTGGTACTGGTGCATCGATGCAATGCGTGCTGTCTCCTCCCTCCCAACAGGAATTTCTTTTTCTTGTTCCCTAAAAAGAAAAAAAAAACACAGGTCCTGGGTTTGAGTTGTAAATAAGAAATAACGTCACTGTAAATAATGCTCCCCACCGTAAATGTATAGTTTGAGAACAATTCCGTAATTCGGTTAGCTGTGGGCTTGAGTCTGTTAGACAGGGTGCAATGCAATAGGGGGACATACTTATTTGTGTTTTAAGATTGTCACACTCAGGGTCAGGTTAATTGTAGAGGGAATTACACCTACGTGTCACACTAAGTTAAAGTTTTGTAGGCCCGAGGACGGGCCTGAAGAAAGGAGGGTGCAGTGTAACGAATTTGAGAAGTGTAACGGTTTTGTTGTGTGTAACACCCTCGTAATGTAAATAATGGTCGCAGCCGTCCTCCTAGTTAATTCCATGAAACTTACACACAGGCCACGATATATCTTTTTAAATAGTTTATTTCCTTATTCTATGTAGGCTTTATGTAGGCTAAATATGTGTTTCCCACTAGATTGACTCTGCATTGCATCAAACGAAATAAAGCGTAGGCCCCTCCGATGATCCATGGCAGCTCAAGTGCCAGGGATTCCCCCACTTGAGCTTTCACAGCAAACGTTTATTGCAGTAAACGTTTGCTGTGAAAGCTCAAGTGGGGGAATCCCTGGCACTTGAGCTGCCATGGATCATGGATGGATTTTTATGTAGGCTAAATATGTGTTTCCCACTAGATTGACTCTGCATTGCATCAAACGAAATAAAGCGTAGGCCCCTCCGATGATCCATGGCAGCTCAAGTGCCAGGGATTCCCCCACTTGAGCTTTCACAGCAAACGTTTATTGCAGTACTGAACTGCTGTGCAACGTGACGGCGCAGTACCTGCAGCTGCTGACCGGTTTTCGCCATTTGCGGCCATTACGAACAAGGGGAGTGGCTAGAGAAGACGGGTCGCCCCCCTCGTCATAGGGGGGAGGAGTAAGTCGGCCCCGCTCATCCAACCCAGAACAAGGGGTTTGGCTAAGAGAGGGCGGAGCGGGAACCCCCGAGAAAGTGCGCGAAGGTTCGGTGAGGAAACCAATATAAGCCGCCGCGGGACGCACTCCACCCTCTTGCGTCCTCTTGCTCCTCTTGCTGCTCTTGCTCTGACCCCGTGCTCTTGCTCTGACCCCGTCATCTTGCTTGCTGTCCCTCGTTGTTGCTGGGGAGAAGGAAGACGCCTGAACGAGCAGGTGTGTGCGAGCCATCGGGCGACCAGCTGCGCTGCAGCTAAGGGGGCAGCTAAGGGGCCGCAGGCCACGAAAAGGACGCGCCAGGCAGCAATCCACGCTGGACCCTCCATTGCCTCCCAAAACAACCATCCATCCTCAAGCCATACCTGCCTGCAATATCCCCCGTGTAAGTGTGAACGTCGTCTGTCCTAATCGTTGTCCTGGGGTTAAGTAAATTGACTAGTATAAGCTAACGATTCACTGTGTGACTGCTTCTTCCATCCATTGCTTGTAAATAATTTTGATCGCTCCTTCTTTTTGCTTGTGTGTATAATAAATCCTGTTATTCCTCCGTACTCTGTCTTCTTCTCTCTTCCTTCTCTTTCGGTCGCTTTAGAGGTTTCCAAATTGAATATCTGTGGTGCGATCTGGTCAACGTTGGGGGAGTCGGGCCAATCGGGGATCCTGTAACGGTCGCGGTGGACCATCCGCTCGGCCCAAAGTAACATCTAAACCGCGTCCGTAACAATATATATATATATATATATATATATATAAAATCAGAAATGAATACTTGTGAAATAAAATTATATTGTCACGATGTGTACGTAGCCTATTCTACAAACATCCCTCACTATCATAGATTTGGTCACAGCATATTGTAACAGCCTGAACGTGCCCCTCTCCCGACATCGACATGTGTAATCAACCAATCAACAACTGTCTTGAAGACCTTTCGTCATTAGCTAATCATCTTGCGTGTATTTTCACATCCCTCGCCTCCCAGGAATTGGCCACCGCTGCTGTGAGGCAGACCGGCGCTCGGGGCATTCCTGCTGCCATTGACTGTATTGGAAAGATGGGTTACTTGGATGCTCGTGCTGCTCGAATAGCTGCTGCTGTGCCAAGATCCAAACCCGGACAGCTATCAGGTGATGAGAGAAATGAGTTGTTATTTGGGGCAGTGTAACCCTGGCACCTGACAGTGGTGCATATTTGGAAGCTTAGAAAAGGCAAATAGTTGCACTTGGCCGCAAAACCATTTCTGACATACCTTCATGTTTTCCTGCGACTCTAAAGCATCTTGATATTCTTATGACTTGAAATGCTAGCCCTGTGATGGACCAGTGTGATGTCATCATGCTATGTATTGTGGAATTATTATAATTCTAATTTCCCTCGAAATTCCACGTTTTAAAATGCAATATTTTTTCCTCTGGGTCCGGTTTGTTAACGAAATCGTGAAGAGTGGACAATGTCACCTTTTGGTGTGAAGTTATGGCCGTTAATGCATTGAACTCGATATTTTGAAGTTTTCGTCATTGAACAGACAAACCAAATATGCCAGTTCAATTGTTACCTCTGCCACCACAGGTGGATGGAGGTTGTTTTCACCCTTGTCTGTGTTTTTGTTTGTCTGTCTGTTTTTGAACAGCATATCTCAAAAAGTTATGGACTGATTCGGCCGAAACTTGGTGGACAGGTTGTGTGTGTGTGACGAGGACAAATTGATTCAATTTTGGTTCAGGTCCGAATTCAGATCCGGCCTATCGGTGAATACAAAATGTAAACTAATCAGTCTGGCAGAGGTATGTGCTCTACCGAATGCCGTTCTGGTTTTAGCTGAAATATTTATTAATTTTATTAATTTTTTAAGAAGCCAATTGAATGCAATCGAAAAGGTCAGACAAAGACTGACTGTTGACACTTCTCATGCGTCAGGCACCTTCACAAAATTTTACACCCTTGAAACAATTATGCTGGAAAGGTATTGTTTAGAGCAAATGAAGATTAATATTTTCGTGTTTTACTTTTTGAGATACCTTCTTTTTTTGTATACAGAATCGAGGCTCGTGTAAGAGCTAACACATTGAACATGAAAACCTGCACAGGCACATAAAACATGCAATGAAGGGAGCGGGAGACAAGAGGGAGAGAGAGGGAAGCACACAAGCACAACAACAGAAGAGTACAGGGACGTCGGTAGATCTGTGGAAGGGGGAGGGCTGGGAGAGGAGGGAGAGGGGTTGAGCAATCCGTTCACTTTGTCTGTCGACAGACATCAATCTGTGACCAAGGTAACTTAATTTCAATTGAATTTTACACTTTCAGCAATGTAGAACACGAATCGAAACGTGAATCAGAAAATGAACTTGCAGTTTAGTTTCGCAGAAATTTGGCTCTGAATTCGGCAAATTGTACGGAAATCTCGCCGAGCATGCATGTGCATAGAGTAATAAGGTAATTGTTTTACTTTGTCTGCCTGTCTGGAAGTCTAACAAAATTGAAAATGATTCCAAACAGGAAACTTACTGTTTTAAGGATTATTTTCTCTTTTTTTTTATTTTTATTTTTTATAAATGTTTGTTTTAAAATGTTTTGCATTTTGAGATGCTTTCACATAAAACATGCAATGAAGGGAGCAGGAGACAAGAGGGGGAGAGAGGGAAGCGCACAAGCACAACAACAGAAGAGAACAGGGACGTCAGTAGATCTGTGGAAGAGGGAGGGATGGGGGAGGAGGGAAGGAGTATAAAGCAAAGTAAAACTTCGAGGAATTTCAGGAAAGGAATTGAGGATTTAATGAGGTGGATTTGGGGTGTTTTAACGGGGGTAGAAAAGAACTTTACTTTATAAAAAAATTTTTTTATTTTTTATTATAAAGTAAAGTTCTTTTATAAAGTAAAGTATATAATTATAAAGTAAAGTCATTTACTTTGTTAGAAGCAAAATTGTAGCTGGTGAAAGGGATCTTAATTTAGGTGGTTTTCCAGACAAATAATCTATTAACCAATTATTGAAAATGAATTTTATTATCATCTTCTCTTCCTCTTTTCTTTATGAGGGGTGAGGTCCAATGGCAACACGCTTCTGCTCTGCTTTGACCACGATACTCCTTCACTCTCCACTGTCTTCAACCTACACTCTCCACTCTCCAACCACCACCACCTTACTCATATCCCTCTTCACACAATCCTCCCATCTCAGCCTCTTTTCCTCCTACCTTGCTTTCCTCGTGGTCTACCTCTTTTCCTCCTACCTTGCTCCCTTAACCTATCTGCTCTCTTTGCCATTCTCTCTTCCCACATCCTCACCACGTGACCAGCCCATCTCAGCCAGCGTTGCACCAATCTCCTCCCTCAGTCCATCCATCCATATTTTGGAGTCAAGAGGTCAAAGGCCATTCATTGGTCTTAAGTAAAAAAAAAATTGTTACTGCGATAATTTAAGAACGGCTAAAGGAATCTAAGTCAAACTTGGTAGAAGTATATATATATAATGATGTAATAATAATGTGGCATATCAGTCGAGGTCGCGACGTCGAAGTTTAATTGGTTTTAAGATTTGATAGAATTTCTCCTCCATTGGACGTTGTGGAGATGTACTGGGTAAGGTTGAAACTCAGGAGCACTCGTTTATGTCAACGTTTGTGATTTGTTCTACAATTGTCCTTTGTGATGTAGGTTTATGTACTTGTGATGTCAATTGTAGGTAAATGTACCTGTGATACACAACAACAACCTGTGATGATGTGTGGAAACCACGTTTCTACTCCTTTTTGTTCCTAAGAGAGAGAACATCAGTTTTTGGTCTCTTACTGATGCTCCACTCATGACATCTCTGTTAAAGGATCTGTTCTTAGTTATGCCAAACGTTTTGTTACAAAAGCCTATGTCCCTGCCTTCCTCATCCTTGACATTTTTGAGTTATTATTGTAAAGCTGTGTAATTGAACAAGCGACCTTAATTTTTCAATTTGTGTACAATTGCAGCAAAAGCTCATGACTTCTAATTCTGCCTTCACTCGTATCGAAGCCGTTTCCAAAATGGCACCTTCGTACGATGAAGCATTTCCTTTTTAGACCAGTCAGCCCAAAAGACACGACTGAGTTACACATCGAGACGACACTTTGGAGAAATCTCACTAAAAATGCAGATCTTACCTGCTGTACGTGGCCAATATATTGCATTGTATGTTGGGCTTAAATATGTCGTAGATCACAAATTTAATGCATTTTTTGGAAACGCATGAAAATTAGTTTCCATCCAGATGGAGGCAATTTAATTGATTTATTTCATTTATATTCTCTGAGATTGCCTTTTGTTCCCTAGGCTGTGAAGAAAAGGTACAACTCATATATATTTGAGATTGAAACAGATGGTGAAGCTGGTGTATTTAAAAAGTGAGAAAATGAAGGGGTGAATTTATCGTTAAAATCTCTCTAATCATTTTGACAATAGCATGGGGGGAAAGCTATGAGTTTGACAGAGCTAATTATCCACTTTTTCACAACTTAGGGAGGAAGGCAAGCTTTCAAGACAGAGAAATGGCTATCGGTAAGTGGACTTTAAATTTGCATAGGTACAGTAGAATTTCGATAAGACAGTGGAACATGGGGCATGTTTCATGGGCCAGTTTTCTTTACTGTTAGTAGTAATAATGTGGTAGCAATTTATTTTAGTATCGATATATTTTAATTTTTCCACTTGTCTGAGGTTCATGTCTTCTCAGGGCAATATACGCAGCAAGACGTGCGTGTGTGCCCAGGCCATATAGTAAACCACCTTTAGAGGCCATTTTTCCCCGCAAGCCGGGGTTGGCCTTTTTCGGGCACCGTGGTTGTTGTTGTTTTTTTGGTCCCCTTTTTGAAGCAATGTTTTACGGCCGGATGCCCTTCCTGACGCCAACCCTTTTTGCCGCCTTTAACGACAAACAGGGAATTACCAGTGAACTGGTACTCAATTAGCCGACCTCGGAAGGATGACAGGCTGAGTCAACCCCCCCTGGCGTTAATTCAGCAATCGACCGGGATTCGAACCCAGGATCCTAGGATCTTAAGCCGGCACCCTAGCCGCTAGCCCAACACCAGGGTTATAGTGCAGCAGCCCAACACCAGCCCAACACCAGCCCAACACCACCAGGCCATATAGTGCAGCAGATAAACACAAAAATTGTGCATTTTATGAGAAAAGCATGAAATTATTAACATAGTTAGTGCATACCATAAGGTTTATTTTCAGATGTGGAGGGAAGTCAGATTTGACCTCTGAGAACCGTACAGAGGTCAAATCCAAAATGGCCGCCAGTCCACCGAGTCTAATGTTCAAACGCGCTTAATTTTGGAACCAAATAGTGTAGAAAAACATTATAGGTGTCATTTCCAACTAAATTGGGGATGTCCAGAGGTGAATGATGCTTTCAATGAACTCCTAGGCATGCCAAGTGAGGTCAGTGAAGGCTCAATGTTACTGCTAGAGCGATTTGTGGTGCTGATGTATGATAGAACCAGTGAGAGCACGGAAGTGAATGATGCCAGGAAACAGCTCTTCACACAGAAGTGTAGAACTCTAGAGAACATTCCTCCAACCCAGGCAACACTCAAGCAGCACATCAAGTGCACTTGCTACCAGGCCAACTGTTGTAACCAGGCATTGGTCATGGATCCAGAGATGCCAGACCCACCTGACTGGGGCTGGACAAAGTAGACAACTGGGTGGCAGCCTCTTTGGACCACTCTTCCTGAAGCATCAAAATCGTGCCATGAATTGATCGACTGTGGCTGCAAGAAAGGGTACATTGGATGCTGCAAGTGTGCCAAAGCTGCATTCAAGTGCACTGCACTGTGCTTCTGTTCTGGAGACTGTTAGATTTTGATCATTACCAATTTTCATCATTGCACTTGATTTAATGTAAGCTTTGGTGGACATACTTGGTTAACTTCAGTTATTTTTTCAGAGGTTATTGCATCATTCCTTGCAGTGTAAACACTTTTTTTTTTAGCATTTCTGGTCTTTGGGTGTTCTGTACCTATCCCTGTACCTGAAAAAATAAAGTTTTAAAAGTTCAAATGAACTTTTTCCAATAGTAGTTCCAACTGCAGTATCATAAAAATAGATATTTAACGTAATTTGACCTTGACCGTGACCTAAATGCATGTCCTTGAGTTCTGGCGATCTCAAAAGTATCACCAAATGAATGGGCATCCCCAATTTAGTTGGAAATGACACCTATAAGCGCGTTTGAACATTAGACCCGGTGGACTGGTGGCCATTTTGGATTTGACCTCTCACGGTCCTCAGAGGTCAAATCTGACTTCCCTCCACATCTGAAAATAAACCTTATGGTATATGCTAACTATGCTAGAAATTTCATGCTTTTCTCAAAAAATGCACAATTTGTTAAAATTTGAGAGCTTATCCGCTGTACTAATAACCTTTTTACCATTTGATCTTTTGTCATCACATTTTCATCAAACCTTTATTATGAGAATATGGAGAAAATAATTTTACAATTGGGTCAAAATGTGAAAGGACAAAGTCATAGTGACTATAAATAGCCATTATTAGCCCACCCGCAGCATGTCAAGCACGAGAAGAACTGTTTTTTACCTTCGCAAAAGCGGAAGGTTATGTTTTGATCGCTGTGTATTTATTTGTATGTCTGTGTGTGTGTGTGTGTGTGTGTGTATGTTATTCGCATAACTCAAAAAGTATTCAACCGAATTGCATGAAATTTGGTGGGATGATTGGTTATTATACGGGACACATTTGATTAGATTTTGGGAGCAATCGGGTCAAAGGTCAAGGTCAAGGTCACGAAAAGGTCAAAATCGTATTTTTACCATAGCGCGGTCAATTTTTATCCAATTGGCATGCAACTAATGCCAAAATGTTCAGAATTCAATGCCCGATCTTGTTTGTCATAACTCGGTCAATTCTTATCCGATTTGCATGAAATCAGCACCAAACTGTTCACTGTTCTGTTCCCTACACTCCCATGCCAAGTACAGAACAGTAGCTGCGGCGAAGGTATGCGCTCTACCGAGTGCCCGTTCTAGTTTAATATTGCTTCTGTTTCTTTCTTTATTTACCATTGAGTTTCAGTATGTCTGTCCATGCCTTAACATTTTTACTTATTGTGAGTTTATCATCAAATATTCATCTAACCTTTATTATGAGAATATGGAGAACACAAATGAATAAAATGTACAATGTTTTTTTTAACTGTAGTTTTCATAAAGTTTAGTTTGAGTTCAAAGCGAACGTAGACCGGCTTTGCATTTTGAGAAGCTTTCTTGTTCCATTTTGTTTTCGACATGCTACTGTCATTTGTGCTTGTTCATGGTATTTTTCCTCCGTGCTTCAAAAATGGGTTCGTAAGATGAGAAGAAGCATACCATGACAGCTTGGTGTGTCGAAGGAAACATGCCGCTGTCGACAACGTCAGCTCGTCAAAGTGGGGTGCTTCTTAACCTAGCTCCATTGTCTTTGTGGATATGGGCCGATTGAAGAGACTTAATGTATTTGGTGTTTATGCTTAATAGGCCTTCATATGAATGCCTTCTTTTAGATTTTGAATCTTCTTTCTTGTTATCATCCTTTATCATTCAATTGCATACTCTTTCTCGCCATCTCTTTTTCCTTTGCTAGTTATCCCTCACTTTTACTTTCTTTTTTTTTCTCTACTTTCTAATTTAGAACCCAGTGACTGGATCTCCAACCCATCTTATGCACGTGGACTTCGTAGCTTCACCCCTCCTCCCACTGCTGCTCCTCATGGTGTCCCCGGACCACTGGCCTCGTCATCATTTCAGCAAGTACCACGTCGTTATGGCAGCCAGCAAAATCTTGTTCCAACTGCGGAGGAGCTTGTTGGTCGGCAAGCACAGGGTCATGCACTGGCTTTTCCACCTTCTTGCTGGGCGCTTACCCCTGGACAAGTCTCTGTTGCTCGTTCAAAACCTCCATTTCGGTCCAATTCTTTCAATGCCATTGCCCGACCAGGAGCTTATGGCAATTCGGAAGGTATTGGAACACTAACATCAGTCAGAAATCCAAATCCATCTTCTGGCTTAGCCGTAACACCTGCACCTTATCTTTGCCCTGCTGTAAGTACACCAGTCCAAAAACCATCCCCACAAACGGCAGTTGCTCCAACAAGGCCAGGTTTTCGTGGAGCTGAGCGAAAAATACCAACTCCTGACTCTCAATCTTTAACACCACCTTCACCCCCTGCTTCGTCACCTTTGGATCCTCGGATAAGGCCACCGCCACCCCCATACCCGGGGAGAGAAAGGGACGGAGCTGGAAAGACAGTAAAATTATCCCCAAAGCCTGTGAGGCGGAGAGGAATCGAAGAAGTCCAAGGTGACAGTGGTGGAACTTGGGAGAGGATAGGAGAGTTTGGGAGGGAAACGGAACTTGAGGAGGATGTTGGAAGAATTGTGAACGAAATGGCAAGTGATGGATGGGGACCTGACCTGGATAGAAAAACGAGAGAGGGAAAATATGAATCTGAGATGAAGAATGATGACAATGTCATGGTAGGAACAGAAGGATGGGCAGCCGGTGGGGATGTTGGACAAGAGAGATTGAGAGCTGGAGTACAGCAAGGAGAAGCAACGAATGAGAAGTTGAGAGTTGGATCAGCAAGGTCTGTTGAGGAAAGAAGAGTTAAATTTTCACCAAGAGCATATCGGTTCTACATGGAACAGCATGTGGAGAATATCCTGAAGAACCGAGAGCAACGTGAGAGCCGGCGAGCCCAGCTTGAAGAAGAGATGGAGAAGGTGAGAGTGAAGAAGAAGGTCGTAGAGTCCAATCTATTGATTATCTGGAAATGGGTTGTGTGTGTGAAGTGTTTTGTAAGTTGAGGGATGTCCTAACTCTGTTCATGAGGAAAGGTCAAGTAAGATTGTGTTGGTAAGTCTAATGTTGGAACGGGAGGTAAAGGCGATAAAGAAAATGGATCGTCTAAATTTAACTTTAATTTGGTGGTCATTTTAGAGGAGTAATAATTAATGTGCTGCTTGTTTCAGAATTGTGGGGAGGTGGAAGTAAATATGCAATGAATGTCAGGAACAGACTGAAAGCTACAGATAATAACTGACTTGCCATGTGAGTTAATGTGTGAGAAAGAAGAATGACATTTTAACCGAAGCACAAATTGCAGGTGTCCCTTCCACCAGAGGCCCAACAACAAATGAGAAGGATGCTAAGCCAGAAAGAATCTAATTACATACGCTTACGAAGAGCAAAGATGGACCAGTCAATGTTTCGCAGAATACACAGCCTCGGTGTGGGGGCATTTGGAGAGGTTGGTCTCATTCATCTGTTGTCTTGTGTTTGATGTCATTTACATGGCTGAATCTTTAATTGCTTGTATTTCTGTGTTTGAGTCACCTGTTCCTTCCTCTTCATCTTCTTCTTCAACACCAGCCACAATTATTCTCAACTTATTGGGGGGGGTGGGGGGGGAAGTCTCAATAGTGTGAGATTTGTCAGGATTGAAAGACATGTTCCACTTGTTTGACCAGTCTGTGATTTTGTCCAGGTCTGCAGAGAGTGCCTCCTCCTTCAGGGGGGAGTTGCAAGGCTGCAGACTCCCGATCTGAGGGATGAGGAATGGAGCGGCTAGAGTGGAGTCATCAGCAAAGAGATCGAGAGGATTTTCTAGAGTCAGAGATCATTGATGAAGACTAGAAATAGCACAGGGCCCAGAATACTACCTTGGGGAACTCCAGCCAGAACAGGAAAGGGAGATGAGAGAAATCTATTCAGGGCCACATGTTGACTATGACCAGAGAGGAAGTCTGCAAGCCATGCGAGGATATTTCCATGGATACCATAGGAGGAGAGTTTGGTGAGCAGAGCTGGGTGCCAGACCGTATTGAAGTCACGTGATATGTCAAGGGAGACAGCTCTGATTTCCTGTTTGGCATTGAGGACCTCCATCCATTGTTGAGACAGAAGCAACTGGCACGGTCAGTTGAGCAGAAGCAACATGTCCAGAGTAGAATGACCTGGTCTGAATCCAAATTGATGATCGGAGATCAAGCCATTGGAGAAGAGGAAGGATTTGATATCCGAAGCAATGATGGATTCCATGACTTTGCTGATAATTGGGAGCAGGCTGATTGGTCTGTAGTTGCAAGGATCTGTTTTTGCACCTTTTTTGTGTAAAGCGGTAATGTTTGCTGATTTCCAAGATGCTGGCAGATGACCTTGAGCAAAAGAGAGGGTGAAAAGAACAGAGAGAGGGTGAGATAGAGCGGCAGAGCAGGATTTTAGGACCCGTGGGCTGATGCTGTCTGGTCCAGTTGCAGAATCGGAGTCGAGGTTTGACAAAAAACTTCTCCACCTTGTCAGGAGAGAAGGACACAGAGTCCAGGAGCAGTTGGGTTTGACTGGGTAAGGTGGGAACAGAGAGATGGGTTTGGGACACAAGATTTTGAGGCAAACACAGAGTTGAGGCATTCGGCTTTGTCACGTGCGGTGTCAACTGTGTAGCCATTTGAGGTAAGGGAGGGGATGGAAGGGGAACAAACACCAGAAACGGATTTGACCAGATGCCACCAGGATTTGGAGGAAGGAGACAGGTTTGAGAGTTCAATGTTGAGTGTGGAGAGATAGCGCTTCCTGGCACTCCTGAGGGTAGACACACACTTGTTCCGAGCTTGGTGGAAGTAACTGAGATTGCCTTCAGTTGGATTTGCCTTCCAAGAGGCAAAGGCAAGTTGTTTCAGGGCAACTGCCTCACCACAAAACTCAGTGTACCAAGGACGGGAGGAAGGGTAAGACAACTGAAGATGAGATGGTATAAATCTGTGCATGAGAGAGAGCAGTTTGCTTTTGAAGAATTCCCAGGAAGAATTGATGTCAGAGGCAGTGGAGATAAGAGACCAGTCCAGATGATTGATGGCTGCTTGCAGACCGTGCCAGTCAGCCTGAGTGAAATGCCAGACTCGTCGGCGCTGAGGAGGCTCTCTGAGAATGGCCAGAGAGATGTCCACTTTGATAAGCACATGATCAGAAGAACCGATTGGAGCAGAAGAAGAGCAACAGACATTTGCAGGGACGTTTGTCATAACCAAGTCCAGAAGAGAAGATACTCCATTGACTGGGATCTGGGCCGGGAAATTGACAGATTGTGTCAGCCCCAATGAGTCGCAGAAGTCCTTTTCTGAGGTGCCATGGCTGGTGAGAGAGGAACTCACACCCAGCCAGCTGGCATGATGACAGTTGAAGTCGCCACATATGAGGAAGAGAGAGTTTGGATGAGTTGATAGAAGTTGGTCCATGTTGTCAGACAGCGAAATGTAAATGGAGTCATCACTATTTGGAGGACGGTACAGAACACATATGAACAAAAGGTGGGAGCGGAGAGGAAGCTGTAGCCAGAGGTACTCCTGAGAGTGGGGTGGAGAGAGGGCAGTGCAAGGAGAGTGAGGAAGAGAGTTTTTGATAAAGATGGCTACCCCACCACCAGGAGGAGGCTCAGGTCTATTATACCGGAGGAGGGAGTAACCAGGAAGAGATATTAAGGAACCAGAGACATCTTGAAGGAGGAAAGTTTCTGTTTAGCAGATCAAGTCTGGATTGTCAGAAGCAACCTGAATGGAGAGATCAATCAGGTTTGTGCGAAGGCCCCGGATGTTTGAGGTCCATACCGTTAACGAGGAGAGAGGGGGAGCATCGGGTGCAGGACAAGGGAGGGGAGGGGTAGGGTCAGATGAAGCATGAGAGGGGAGGTAGGGAGAGCAGTTGATAGTGTGTCAGAGATTACAGAAGAGTTACAAGAAAGGGAAGGATGAGGAGGACGAAAAGATTGATGGTGATGGGATGAGGCACAGTGAGGGGTTGTTTGAGGGGGGGCAGAGGAAAGTAGAAGGTTGGGGGAGGTGGAGGTATGAGATAGAAGGGAGACGAAGTTGGGAGGTGGCAGCTTTGAGGAGGAGGAGGGGGGAGAAATGGAGAGGGATGGTAGGGGGGGAGATTTGAAGGGAAGGGGTTGGGGGTGAGTTCTGAAGGGGAGGGGTGAGGGGGGATTTTAGGAGGGGAGGGGCAAGGGGGGAGATTTGGAGGGGAGGGGCAAGGGGGGAGTTTAGAAAGTGGATGATTAATGAAAGACCAACATTTATAACAAATTGGGTTTATTGTGATTTTCAAGTTAGCGATCCGTTTAAGAACGATAGAGGAGGGGTGGAATGAAGGCGAGTTTTGAGCATGTAGTGAGGAAGAAATGTAAGAGATTGAATTTTTTTTTGAAGTGGAATGAGTTGAAGAGGAAATAGAAAAGAGCCTTTTAAATGGGAAGAAAAACAGCGTGTTGTAATATACCACTGAATAAAACACTGCAGGGGAAAGTTTAAACATATTTAAACAGAACCGTGAAGGACAATCTGCTATTCACAAAAATACCAACGGGGAGAGCGCCTCGAGGGACAACCACGAGTCTCTTGAACAGGGCAAAAGGTGGAAGGCAAGGAGATAATGGGGGTGGGGCGACACAGCGCACGTGGACAGAAGCACACGATGACTTAACTTGCAACTAAAGTTAGGGCAGGAATTTTGAATTTTTCTGGTGCCGGAAATGACTCACCTACTCTTCGTGAAGTCCACCGTGGCCTTCAACCACCATTTAACATACCACCAACTAATGCGATCAGACGAGACGCCCATTTATCGTCCATCCGAGGAACGGCACACATTGATGAACCACCCTGCCTGTGAAACACCAGGAGACAGTTTATAGTTGGGTCGGGATTCAAACCCAGGCTAGACAGCTTAGAGGTGAGCGAGTTTGCGCTACTTTCGATTTTAAAATGTATTTTATTGTTTGTTTGGAATTTCAAATTACGTTGGAAATTTATAAAAGTAAATGATGTTTACATTCAACGTTGACTTGTATCTTTTCATTATTAAATATTATTCCAAAAAATGCCGAGCATTTTTTCACCAAGCACACCCAATGCTGGTTATGAAGAGATTTGTAGTGACCCTGCAGTTCTAGGCACGTGATCACCTTCTGCCTTACTTGATGACATGAAACCGCACTTTGCTAAATACAGTGTGAGATCTTTAATTTCCCTGTGTCGGAGTGGCGACCCTTACAGGATTGTAACCCTAGCCAAAGAAACTGATTTGGGAAAACCAATGCTCTGTATGGATCTTTTTATGTTCACAAGTTTATGCTGGCATGTGGTGCAGCTGACATGATACTCCTTCCTTAAAGAACAACAAACCAAAAATAGCTTCCTCTGTGATGTATGAACACCCCACCCTTGAAGCAATAGAACCATAGATTGTAGTCGGATCCTATTCCGTCAGCAAGTTTGATCACATTTGAGAGGTGGAATTTGCATTCGAGGTCAAATCGGTCACAGGAAATATGAGTGGCATTGTTGTTTTTTAATAGGAGGAGAGAAACATATTGTTGGGCCATTGGCTTTTGTCTGCAGGTTTGCCTTGTACGCAAGTTAGACACAGGTGCTCTGTATGCCATGAAGACCTTGAGGAAGAAAGATGTTCTCAGAAGGAACCAAGTGGCTCACGTAAAAGCTGAAAGGGATATTCTCGCAGAGGCAGACAATGACTGGGTCGTTCGTCTGCACTATTCCTTCCAGGTAAGTGTGTTTGACTTTAATGTAAACAGATTTGTTTTCTGAAAAAACAAGTCCACCTTGATGTTCATTATTTCGATCTCTGTTCATGTTCTATTCTCCTACTACTTTGATCTAAGACTCATGGAGGAGATTGTACATACATCACATGGAGGACAAATACATTTATAGACCTCAATGTATTTTTACAGAAAGGCCTGGTGTTGGCTTAGCGGTTAGGGTGCCGGCTTGGGATCCTAGGATTCTGGGTTCAAATCCCGGTCGATCGCTGAATTAACACCAGGGGGGTTGACTCAGCCCGTCATCCTTCCGAGGTCGGCAAATTGAGTACCAGTTCACTGATAATTCCCTGTGTGTCGCAAGAGGCGACCAACAGGGTTGGCGGCAGGAAGGGCATCCGGCCATAAAACATTGCTTCAAAAAGGGGACCACGGTGCCCGAAAAAGGCCAACCCCTGCTCTCCAGGGAAAAAATGGCCTCTAATGGTGGTTCAATGTATTTTTACAGAAATCGCAAAGACATTGGTGGATGATGGGCGAACACACTTGGTTTATGCGATTTGAACCCGAGTTCCCTGCATTATGATCCAGGGGCTGAGATATTGATGGACCACTTTGCACGTTGATTTGCTTTTTTGGTGAACTTTCTGGATTTCTGCCAGGATAATCCTTGCATACAATATTTGTATTCTCCAAATAAAATAAAATATAATCTTGCATACAAAACATGACAGGTTTATATAAAATGGGAATGATTGTAAATGTATTGTTGGAAAAATGATACGTAAATCAAATGGCAACAGTTAATAATTAATTAATGATGTACAAAAATCGTTTTAAAACCTTAAAAGTCAGACAAATTAGGTGGTGGTGGTGGTGGCAGGTTTCCAAGGAATCTCCAGTTTGTGATATGAACATGGGGTGTCACAGCATCATGAGGCAAATTTTCTTCGTTCGTATTCAGCATAAGGCTGTGGGGTAGCATCATTGGCTGAGGGTGCGGCTGTGCCACTGATGCAATTCCCCCAGCTGGTTAGGGCAGGAATTTGGACATGGTGCTGGTGATAACTCACCTACTCTTTGCGAAAGACAGTGGGATAATAAACATCCACTAACTAATTTGCTTTCAAAACAACTTTTTTGTGACCTCTCCACTCCTTCTCGTGCCCCACTCCCCCCAATCTCCCTCTCCAACCCCCTCTCGTGCCCCAGCCATCCCTAACCCCGCAACTTTTTTCCTTTCTCTTAATTTATTTGCTGTCCCCTCTCCCCTTATTCCATCCTATGCTTTACTTTCCCCCTTTGCTTTGTTTTTGGTTTTTCTTGTTGAAAAGACCTTTCTTTTACTGTGGCTTTTTTTGTTTACTTACCTCCTTCACAGGACAGAGATAACCTATATTTTGTCATGGACTATATCCCTGGTGGTGACCTTATGTCACTGTTGATTCGTCTTGGTGTCTTTCCGGAGAACTTGGCTCGTTTCTATGTGGCCGAATTGACACTCGCTGTGTCCAGTGTGCATCGTATGGGATTCATTCATCGTGATGTGAAACCCGACAATGTCCTCATTGATCGTGATGGCCATATCAAACTTACAGATTTCGGCCTCTGCACTGGCTTTCGCTGGACACATGACTCTAAGTACTACCAAAATGGTCAGTAATGTTAAAGTTTTCATTGTGGGCTGCGTTTATTTATTTATTTTTGGATTATGAATAACTACATTTGAGTCTGAGAGTTTGCTCTATACTATACAACAAAGCAATTTATTTACATTAATTGTAGAATTTGGATGATTTGCAGAAATGCTTTGCTTGATGCGTTTCCTGATTTTGTCCACAAGTATTGTTTCAAGGTGTTTCAAGAAATATCGATTGTAGAATGATACATTCTTGGAGTAATGTTGGAAATCCTCCTATGTCGCTTTAACTGTCATTTGCATCTTTCCCATGTCTCACAGGAGACCATGTGCGACAAGATAGTTTGGAGGTTGGGGCATTGTGGGATGACCCAGGAGAGCTCGACGCTAAGCCTTTGGCACGGCGGGCGGCTCGGTCGGGCCAAAGAGGTCTGGCACATTCATTGGTTGGGACTCCGAACTACATGGCCCCTGAAGTGCTTACTCGTACAGGTGGGAAATGGGAAAATGATGATTTGGTGAATGTGTAGGAAAGAAAATGTTTAATGTGATTTATTCCTCTGTTACATGCCCAAGCTTATTGCATCGTGCGTTGCCCACCTGTCGTCCGCAGCCCTCACATCCGTATCAATCCAGGCCACAACCTTTCTTTTTTTCTTTTTACTGTTTGAGCTTTTGTCATCAGATTTTCAACAAACCTTTATTATAGTCTTTGACCAATTTTGAAAAAGGGCTTTCAAATGTAGTGAGAAGCATTTCATGTTTATGATTGTCATTCGGGCTGTTAGGGAATGAATTAATTTAGCCTTGAATGATTTGACAAGACTCAAGAAATTAATTGTCCAAGCTCGTTTCAGAAGTATAATCAGCTGATTTTAATGACACGTGGCAGTCCTCAATTCACTGATATTCAATTCAGAGTAACACATACAATGAATAAAATAAAATCACCACGGCGGCTCAACACACTACATTTCATACATACAACTGAACCGAGAGCCTCCCCGATGTTCTGCTGCACAGCTATTTATGGTCAGAGATGAAGGAGGGAAAGGTCGAATAAGGTTCAGAGAGACGAGACATTTTGGCATTTTGTGATTCCTCCACTCCTTGGCAGTCAGCTCTCTCTTCGTTATCTTCAACTCTAGCGGCCATGGATGTCAAGTCATGAGGAACAGAGATTTCTAACTGTTTTTCTAAGATAAACAGAACTTACTGCTTCTATGAGATAAAAAAAAAAAAAAAAAACATGCTTAGCGTGTGTGGGGACATCTGCTCTTTCTCAATCTCCCTCTACGAGAAAAACAGGGTTGCAAAAGTTCAAATGAATGAGAGTTATACATCATTGTTACAAGTTCTATATTTTATGAAAAGTCGTATCGTATAAAAAGTATATTATTTATACAATATTAGACTAAAAAGGACTATATCCTTCCTATTCTCTAACCGAGCTTACTTGGCTGCGCGGCTCTGAATCTCGGTAAAGGAGCCCAGAATCATTATGGACTATAGCATAACTAAACTATTTCTATCTCATTGTCATTACAATACATTTTATTAATTTAGAGGGTCAGGGACAAGTTTGAATTTGAATGCCTGTGATAACTCGCCTACCCCTGGCTTGTAGAGGTTTTCTACTTCTACAGTCCCTCTTTTTTTTTGGGTTTATATTAACAATTTAAACAACAATTACAAGGTACTCAAATTACAAAATTTGGGTGTTCAATTTCCTGTCTTCCTGAGCATACACCATCCATATGAAAAAGTTTGTTTGTTATTAGGCATCGGCTTGCATGTTGAATCCCTCCGTCGTTGAAAGTTCAGTTTTGTTGCGGAGCTCTTTCATTCAAGTGATCCACTTCCTTTAATATTTGGCAATTATTCATGTGTGATTCCCTGCAGCAGGATGAACACTGGAACTCTGTGCTCCTGTCATCAAAGAGTGAATCTTACAGGTCACAATCTTCTCTGTGCTTGCAATGCACAATCTGCCACCTTTCAGCAGCACACAAGCCATTGCACGTTGAATCACCAATATGGTTGTAGATGGGCAAGATCACAAAACGACCCTGCACAGCAGGCAGCATCATTGCCATTCTTACAACAAGCATGAGCAGATCTTCACCAAGGCTGTCGTCCAGTTTCATCTGACCTGCCCTCTCAAGCAGAGAGTGTGAGGAGCTGCACAAATCCCGCTCAATCAGCAGAATTGTGTGAGGTAAGGACCAAAGCTGGAGGTGCATCGATGAAGGTTCCAGGATCATGATGTCCAATTGATCCATGATGCACACCAGAAACAGCCAGCAGAGCCATGAAGGCCCAGGGTCCAGCGCAGTCTAGCAGTCCCATCCAGGACTCACCCTCCTTTGGCAATCAGCAGAGTCGTGATGTCATGTTGAAACATCAGGAGTTTGCCATGCCAATGGAAGAAAAAAGTTTGGCAGTTGATGTGAGCTTCAAAAAGCAGGTGTGTACTGAAGCAGGTGGTCGCTTTCAACCCACATATAACAATGTGGTTCAGGCAAATGGTCGTCTTGAAACTCCTGCGAGGGTAGGTGAACCACAATTTCCCAATTTTCCAAAGGAAGGTGCATGCCATGTTTCCATGTTTCGGAGGTGCATGCCATAATAATTTCATCTTGAGCCAGCCAAATTCACTGATCATCATCTCCAGCAACTCTTCCAAAAGCCTCTTTTTGATTCTTACAAGTGGGTTATTCTCCTCTTTCATTTAATCACACCAGAGCCTGTTTTCCAATACACTGGATCAAGCAGAATCATTTTAAAACATGGAATTAACACATTATAACTGACAATGTTATCAATATCCCGATTATGTCCTACCTTATAACAATTTACATTGGTTCACAGGTTCCCCTAGAACATTTGAAAGATTATATTTCATGTGTAACACCCGAACAAAACATATTAAATCATGGGTGTACCTGTTTCGAGCATAACCAAAGTACATATGAATGTATTCAATAAATCTTCAAAATTGTATTTCCCTTTTTCTTACAAAACAAAATACCCAAAATTCTATCACCCATAAATCTCAAATCTTATCATGTATTCAATGAACATTTGCATAATCATGTGGTCCTCTCACCACAAGGTGAGAAGGAAATCAATCATTACTGTAACTTTTAAATAATTCGTCGTCTTTCATCAACCTTACTTTCATATTTTACTTCCAAAATATCTCATGGAATTCACAGGTGCTCAACCAAGTATCAGCAAAATCTTTTTTGAATCAAATTTTTTCAAAAATTTAATTCAAAATTAACCATTTATGTATTCTTATCATAATTATCACAGATCTCCTTTGTATCAATTTTCCAACAAAAACTGTCTGTATATGATTCACATTACTTTCAGCACATAATTCCTTGAAATCATCCTTTCCTCCCTTTTTTCTTTATTTTATAACAAATAAAACAAACAAAAATAATAGGCCTCAATTTATCAACCTGAATGTTTGTTTATAATAGGCCTCATTTTCCCATCCTTAACAATTTTTCTTTCACATTATTTTCATTATCTCTCACATTCATTATCTTACAAAATCTGTTGCCAAGATCTGCAGTTTCCTTCTCTCCTTTAAAAAAAATTAAAATCAACCATTTTCTCTAGCCATGGAATAATTCATTCTTCATAATCATAGCCAATTATTTTAACCCACATGTTTGCTCCAAAAACAACATGTCACATTCCCTGTATATTGCCTGTATATTTCTACAATTTATATCCCATTAACCCAAGAACACTCAATTGCTTGGTTTTTTAGCCGCGTCGCAAGACGCTGGTCATAGAGTGCCCTCTGCTGTTCTTGTTCTTGTTCTTGTTCTTCTTGTTCTTGTTGTTCTTGCAGAGAAGACAAAACCTCAAAGCTCCACCCATTCTGGGAACCATAGCTCCACCCATTGTGGGAGAGGCTTCATATAAACAAATATCCACCATTTTATTAACTCGCATAGCTTTGAGGCCTGTTTTGTAGGCCCGTGGTGTCTTCCTCTCTCACAGTTTTATTTCAAATCAAATTCGATATATCATTTCATTTTTCACAGTCGCTAACATAGTTTTAGACTCGGTTGAAAAAAAACCGGAAGAAAATCCGATGAAAGTTGCCCTTTATAGAACGAAATGAATTCTCAAAGGCCTGTAACTTCAAGTCCATTGAGATATTTTTTTTTTAAATCGCGGCATGGTCAGTCATACACCGCCCGAAATAACAGACGGGAAAATGCCGAGATATATTTAAAATTCGTCCATTTGATGACAATCGTCACGATGAAATATTTAATTTATACGTCGTCACAATAATGTGGAGAGAGGAGCATAGCTTCGTTCACGTGTCGCCACACACGGGAAATTGCCGAGATTTTTTTTTTTTAAATCGCGGCATGGTCAGTCATACACCGCCTGAAATAACAGATGGGAAAATGCCGAGATATATTAAAAATTCGTCGCCACACACGGGAAATTGCCGAGATATATTTTCACTTTGCACAAAAATAACATCAAGTAATCGAATCAATAGGAATGTCCTGTGCCTATAACATCGACGTTATAGGCACAGCTGCATCTAGGCATTGTGTAACATCGACGCGGCTTTTGTTTTAATTAAAACTTTTTGTACTTGTTTTTTTAAATAATGCCATATATCCATATTTCTTTTCAAAATGTTCCTGACATACACATTAATCCCATTAGACCTCAAATAACCTACAATCCTAGAAATAATTTTGTGACATTTCAACGATTACCATATTATTGTACTTCTCATCCATAACAGTCCAAACATTCAAAGGACAGATAGCAGTTTCATATGTGTATACCTATGTAACAGGTGCATGAATATGTAACAGGGGCACTGTTTCCTTCCCTTTTTATCCACCTTATAAATATCCACACCACTCACTAAAAAATACTATAAATCACATAATTCCACTCTTCCTTCAGTGAGGCCATGTTTTCCTTCTGTTTCAAGATTAATCATTTCATTCAATTAATTGGAGCATCCCTTCATCTTTTTTTTCTTTTTTTTAGATCATGAATTGTGATAAAAAATTGATCATTTGAACACAAATTGAACAAACTTGATCAAACAAAACAGTTACATTAACTCGACATTCTTTTCACAGCACAACGTTCACTTGAACATCCGTTTACTAGATACTCCCCCTTTATTTTTATTATTTTTACAAGAGAAAAATAACCTAGTTTTATCATCAATTTTTACAAATTTCGTACTTCCACTTTAACTAGTGAATACAAATGGCACCGGTATGTAGATGTCCCAAGTTGTCAAAAGTGTATGGTGTTGGTGCACGTAACATCGCGTTTTTATTTTAAACTACGTAACAGCACGCTCAATAGTTCATAAAATTTGTTTTTCTCCTCCATTTTTGAGGCTCACTACTACATCTCGTTCATATCGTTAATTATAACACTATCATAACATATCTATTGTGATAAAACGTACAGTACTAATGATTGACCATTTTCATAACCCATTGTTTTGTGAGGTCCATGCCATCACTAGATGAATCCACTAGATCGTAATTGCAACCATGCTTCTCTACTTGCAACCCAAATATTTTCCATTCACGAAATAAAATGAATTTTATGAATTTTCTCATTATTCAAAAGTTTACAAAATGTCCCAAATCTGTATATTATTTTCTACTGCGGTTACATTAAACCATATATATGTTCATATCTTAATCCAATCAGAAAATTGTCAATTTACTCCTAATATATGTCTGTACCCACAACATGGTTGTATATATTTTACAAAATCCAACTTTACATGTGTCCGACACCAATAAACTGAAAAAAATGCTTTGCTGGACCCATGCAAGATCCCTCACAAATTTTGCAAACTTCGCAAAGACATATCTTCTAAAAGCATGCCATTGTCTTTGAATTGGTGATCTGATCACACACCTTTCGTCGTAACTTTAATACCCCAAATTTTCCATTCCTTCCCTCCCTGATCCTAAGATGCAGGGATGGGTTATTTTAGGATCATGTTGCATCGAGCATTATTTTTCCCAAACAGTGTGAACTTATTGAACTGTGCCATTACCTATGTCATCCAACAATTAACATTAGCTTTGCCATGATGTTGCTATATGACATTATAATCCAATATAACTCTTCGTTGCTTTAACATCCAATTTGTCCTGTTCAAAATTTGAATTTGATCACCATTTGCCCTGTTCACGTGACTCGTGGTTGTCCCTCTAGGCTCCCTGTCCCCGTTGTTTTTTTTTGTGAATATTAGATTGTTCTTCGCGGTTCTGTTTAAATATGTTTAAACTTTCCCCTGCAGTGTTTTATTCAGTGGTATATTACAACACGCTGCTTTTATTCCTATTTAAAAGGCTCTTTTCAATTTCCTCTCCAACTCATTCTACTTCCAAAAAAATGTTCAATCTCTTATAATTCTAAATCACTACATGCTCTAAATTCAAATTTTCATCAAATTCATTCCACCCCTCTATCATTCTTAAACGGATCGCTAACTTGAAAATCACAATAAACCCAATTTGTTATAAATGTTCATCTTTCATTAATCATCCACTTTCTAAACTCCCCCTTGCCACTCCCCTCCAAATCTCCCCCCTTGCCACTCCCCTCCAAATCTCCCCCCTTGCCCCTCACCTCCTAAACTCCCCCCTCACCCCTCCCCTTCAAAACTCGCCCCCAACCCCTCCCCTTCAAATCTCCCCCCTCCCACCCCCTTCTCAAAGCTGCCTCCTCCCGACTTCATCTCCCTTCCATCTCATACCTCCACCTCCCCCAACCTTCTACTTTCCTCTGCCACCCCTCAAAGAACCCCTCACTGTCTCATGCCATCACCATCAAACATTTTGTCCTCATCCTTCCCTTTCTTGTAACTCTTCTGTAATCTCTGACACACTATTAACTGCTCTTCCTACCTCCCCCGCCCATCCTTCAAATCTCCCCCCTCCAACTCCCTTCTCAAAGCTGCCTCATCCCCACTTCGTCTCCCTTCTATCTCATACCTACACCTCCCCCAACCTTCTACTTTCCTCTGCCCCCCCCCCCCCCCCCACCCAAACAACCCCTCACTGTGCCTCATCCCATCACCATCAAACCTTTCGTCCTCCTCATCCTTCCCTTTCTTGTAACTCTTCTGTCATCTCTGACACACTATTAACTGCTCTTCCTACCTCCCCCGCCCATCCTTCATCTGCCCCGACCCCACCCCTCCCCTCTCTTGCACCCGATGCTCCCCTCTCTCCTCATTAACGATATGGACCTCAAACATCCGAGGCCTTCGCTCAAATCTGATTGATCTCTCCATTCAGGTTGCTTCTGACAATCCAGACTTGATCTGCTTAACAGAAACTTTCCTCCTTCAAGATGTCTCTGATTCCTTAATATCTCTTCCTGGTTACTCCCTCCTCCGGTATGATAGACCTGAGCCTTGTCCTGGTGGTGGGGTTGCTATCTTTATGACAAACTGTCTTCCTCACTCTCCTTGCACTGCCCTCTCTCCACCCCATCCCCAGGAGTACCTCTGGCTACGGCTTCCTCTCCTCTCCCACCTTTTGTTCATATGTGTTCTGTACCGTTCTCCAAACAGTGATGACCCCATTTACATGTTGCTTTTTGACAACATGGACCAACTTCTATCAACTCATCCCAACTCTCTCTTCCTCATATGTGGCGACTTCAACTGTCATCATGCCAGCTGGCTAGGTGTGGGTTCCTCTCTCACCAGCCATGGCACCTCAGCAAAGGACTTCTGTGACTCATTGGGACTGACACAATCTGTCAATTTCCCGACCCAGATCTCAGTCAATGGAGTATCTTCTCTTCTAGACTTGGTTATGACAAACTTCCCTGCAAATGTCTGTTGCTCTTCCTCTGCTCCAATCGGTTCTTCTGATCATGTGCTTATTAAAGTGGACATCTCTCTGGCCATTCTCAGAGAGCCTCCTCAGCGTCAACGAGTCTGGCATTTCACTCAGGCCGACTGGCACGGGCTGCAAGCAGCCATCAATCATCTGGAATGGTCTCCCATCTCTACTGCCTCTGACATCAATTCTTCCTGGGAATTTTTCCAAAGCAAACTGCTCTCTCTCATGCACAGATTTATCCCATCTCGTCTTCAGTTGTCTTACCCTTCCTCCCATCCATGGTACATTGAATCTTGTGGTGAGGCAGTTGCCCTGAAACAACTTGCCTTTGCCTCTTGGAAGGCAAATCCAACTGAAGATAATCTCAGTTCCTTCCACCAAGTTCGGAACAAGTGTGTGTCTACCCTCAGGAGTGCCAGAAAGCACTATCTCTCCACACTCAAGCATGAACTCTCAAACCTGTCTCCTTTCTCCAAATCCTGGTGGCGTCTGGTCAAATCCGTTTCTGGTGTTTGTTCCCCCTCCATCCCCTCCTTCACCTCAAATGGCAACACAGTTGACACCGCATGTGACAAAGCTGAATGCCTCAACTCTGTGTTTGCCTCAAAATCTTGTGTCCCAAACCCATCTCTCTGTTCCCACCTTACCCAGTCGAACCCAACTGCTCCTGGACCCTGTGTCATCCTCTCCTGACAAGGTGGAGAAGTTTTTGTCAAACCTCGACTCTGATTCTGCAACTGGACCAGACAGCATCAGCCCACGGGTCCTAAAATCCTGCTCTGCGGCTCTATCTCACCCGCTCTCTGTTCTTTTCACCCTCTCTTTTGCTTCAAGGTCATCTGCCAGCATCTTGGAAATCAGCAAACATTATCGCTTTACACAAAAAATGTGCAAAAACAGATCCTTGCAACTACAGACCAATCAGCCTGCTCCCAATTATCAGCAAAGTCATGGAATCCATCATTGCTTCGGATATCAAATTCTTCCTCTTCTCCAATGGCTTGATCTCCGATCATCAATTTGGATTCATACCAGGTCATTCTACTCTGGACATGTTGCTTCTGCTGTCTCAACAATGGATGGAGGTCCTCAATGCCAAACAGGAAATCAGAGCTGTCTCCCTTGACATATCACGTGCCTTCAATACGGTCTGGCACCCAGCTCTGCTCACCAAACTCTCCTCCTATGGTATCCATGGAAATCTCCACGCTTGGCTTGCTGACTTTCTCTCTGGTCGTAGTCAACGTGTGGCCCTGAATGGATTTATCTCCCCCCCAACGCCTCCCCTTCAAATCCCCCTCTTGCCCGGGAAGGGGCAAGGGGGAGATTTGAAAGGGATGGGTGATAGGGAAGATTTGGAGGGGAGTGGTGAGCTTGGATTCTAGAAAGTGTTGTACGATTAATGGGAAACGAACATTTATTGCAAAATGAGTTTCTTGTGACCTTCGAGTCAAAGATACGTTTAAGGACGCTGGAGGGGAGGTGGAGTGCCGGTGAGTTTAGGTAATGTAGGAAAGAGGAACTGTAAGAGATGGAATTTTTTTTTTGGAATGAATAGATTTGGTGAGCAAGTCAAAAGCAACCTTTTAATGAAGAAAAAGAAAAAGGTGTTATCATATACGACAGAATACATCACTTCAGGGGAAAGTTTAAACAATTTTAAATTGAACAGTGAAAACTATTTGGGGAAATGGGGGTGAAACACGTGGTCGAAGAACGAACGAACGAATAAGAACGATGAATAAACGAATAAGAACAAAGAAGGAAATGTTTTTTTTTTGTTTTTGAGTTAATATTTTAAACAAGGAAGTATGGGGTGAAAAGACTGGGAAAAACTGAGAGAACGAAAGTAATTGAACCACAATCGACTGCTGAGAGAAAACAAAGCCTCAAGGTAGGAAACAAGGTACTAGGCCGAAAAAACGTGGCACAAAATAACCGACGATTTTTTATACAGGTATGAAAGATTAACACCGATAATCTTCCTAGGGACGTGGGACGCACTATAGGTACACACACTGAAAGATAAATACAGTTTCGACAAAAATACAATTGTGAACAATTACTTAACTTCGAAAGCTTGGAGAGCGTGTGCAGCTTTGAAAAACCGTGCCCTCGCCGACAAGATCTCGCGCGATCCCAAATATTTATTTCCCATGGAGAGTTCTTTACAATGATCCATGTCTCAAATTTTTCTATTCAGCGCTTTCCGAGATATAGAGGTGCAAAGTTTTTCGATTTTTCCAAGATGGCGGCCGAACCACGTGACATAGGACGTCATAATTATCATTAAAAAATTCTACAGGTGGAGTTGCACCTATGGTGAAAATTTCCTGTCAATCGGACCAACGGTTGCAGAGAAAATCATATTTATTCTGTGTGGACAAACAAACAGACAAAGAAACGGACTCAAATGCAATACCCTCTCCTCTGGCGAGGGTAATTAATCCCAAATTTTTTTGCTGTTGTTTTCGTTTAGTTTGAGAGCAATACGGACGCAGATGGACTTTGCATTTTGGGATGCTTTCTAGTTTGTCTTTGGTATGATTCTATCAGATTCAAAATCGGAACCGACCTCCCAGAGACCCAGACTCAGTGGACATTCTTTCTACCCATTATGCCACAGTCTGGATTTGAGTAACAGAAAATATTTTTCATAAGGAAAACTTTTTGCATTAAAGAATTGTGCAGACTTTTTAATTTTCTTGTCAAATTATTTTGTTTCTTTTGGTGTTCGTTTTATACAGGTTACACTCAGCTCTGTGATTGGTGGAGTGTTGGTGTTATTTTGTACGAGATGCTTGTTGGACAGCCACCATTTTTGGCACCAACACCTGCTGAAACCCAAATGAAGGTTTGTTGTTGTTTTTAGTATTAATTTCCTTTTGTGATGTCTACTAACTGCAATTGTGGAGGTTGTACCTTTTCTTGAAGCGGTCAATGACTGCCAAGTCACCTGTTCAAGTGGACCAGAGCATGCGCATATATCTTTGGCTGTGATATATAATTGAGACACATGCGAAGGAAGTCATAAATTTGATCATTTGATAGACCAGTACGTTCCTGAAAGGTGGAGTGTTCTTGTAGATGATGTTTGATGATAGAGCAAGTCTCTGGAACAAGGATGCTGGTAAAAAGTGATTCTACGTCGAAACTGATGAGGGTTTCGGAGGGGAGAATGTCAAACTGCTGAATGTGCTGAACAAAATGTTCTTAGTTTATAACGTGGTGTTGTCTTTCTGACAAGTAATTGAAGAATCTTAGCTATGTGCTTCACGAGATTATAGGTCAGTGAGCCCCATGTTGAAACGATGGGCCGAACTGGAGCATCTGGTTTATGTATCTTGGGTTGGCCAATTCAAACTGGACACGTTGAGGATGATGTGCGAAAGATGATGTGGATATGTTGAAGATGACATTGTACAAACGATCTTCTTTAAATGGTTTTGGGGTGGGTATTATTTTATTCTATTTTATTTTAAACATCTCTGAACATTATATTCTTTAATAATAATTGTGTGCAACAAGACTCGATACATAAACTGCATTTTTTATCTGAATTTCAAAAAACTTCATTTAAACTGCTCTTTCCTCAGGTTAAGGTACCATGGAGCTCATGTGTGTTGCTTCTGATTGTACAAATTATTAGAACCTGACCGATGCTAGATTTCTGGGTCCGATGCCGTTACCAATTTTGGAGTCCTAGACCATCAATTGCCGATATATCGAACAATACTTTGTCAAAAAATGCAATATCCTCGGACCCCGCTACATTCGATATGTTCCTGGAAAATCCGCGAATAGCAGGGCCTTGTTTCAATGGAAAAAGGGGGGATAGGTTCCTGAGTCGCGAAAATCCATGAATAGAGAGGACCAAACCGCGAATGACGATGCAAAATCCACAAATGGTGAGGCAAATCCAGAGAATGTCGACGATAATCCACGAAGGTCGATGAAAATCCCATGAATGTATGCCGCGGCATTGTTTCAATGCCCTTGAAAAAACGCGAATTGGCGGAACATGGCTGTGAATAGGGGGGGGGGAAACACGATTTTGCGGAACACGGCCACGAATAGAAAAAAAACAACACGATTTCACGGAATACGGCCGTGAAAAAAAACAAAAACACGATTTCGCGGAACATGGCGGCGAATAGAAAAAGAAACCGCGAATTTGCGGGACACCTTTCCACAAATAGAGGAACAGGTCTCATTTTATAACCCCCGAATACGCGGAACCCACAAATATCGAAACCGCGAATCGCAGGGTCCGACAGTACCGTATTTTCAAATTGATTTGAAAAACTTCCATTTTATTTGAACTTTCAACATTCGAGAACATTTAATTTAAATTATTCTACGAACAAGTAAATAACATAACACTTATCAATAAATTCAACATTTTTAAAAAATAGTAAAAAATGCTTTTATACAACCAATGAGAAGTCGATACAACCAGGCAAAGCTCACAAGAGGAAATAACAATAATGAGACTGTTTAGATTCACAAAAATCCGAGCCTGTGTGCGTACGGCCAGCTGGGCCTGACCTGCCCTGCATGTGCAACACGTCATGTGACATGCATGCAGGTAACACGTGCTGTGCGTGATTCATTCCCGGTGCGCTATAGATTTGTATCATCAGATTATCATGCATGTCCTCAGCATAAAAACTTGAATGGGATTGGCTTTTGCATTAACAGTGCGTTAACACAAGCGTTCAGGAACACAGCAATGAAGAATAGATGGAGTCGTCAAGTTATACCTCGAATAATAATTATGTAGATTTGGCAGGTTATTATACAAGTGAGTCAGACGTGATTAAGGAAGGTTAACCTTTGGGTTTTCTATTTCTTGCAAATTAACTTGACTTAAAATAATTGATCAATGCTTCTAAAAATGTGGGCCTCTGTAAAAGAAAAAAAAATTGGGGGAGAGGGTGGTGTGGAGTGGTTGCGTACGCACCCAACGGCTTGTTATAAAATATCGGGGCACATTTGTGGCTTAAATGCCGATACCGATGTTTAAAAAATCCAAATATCGGCTGATACATCGGTTAAACCGACGTGTTCGTCTGGCTCTACAAATGATCTTTTTATGTTTTCCCTTGTACAAGGCTGCCGCACCTTGTTTGCCTGATTTATATACATGAGTTTGCTCTATTTTCCCAAGTGTTTTTATCTAAACTTTTGCAACAGAGCTCTATAAAAAGAATGTTTGCTCATTTGTGGCGAAAAAAATTAGAAGAGGGGTGTGTGGGAGTATTAATTTGATGTTCTGAATTGTATTTTATTTCTCTTTCAACAAGGTAATCAACTGGCGAACAACTCTGCGGATTCCACCCGAGGCCTCACTCTGTCCAGCTGCCTCTGATCTCATTATCTCACTCTGTCGAGCTGAAATTGATAGGCTTGGTGGACCAGCTACTGGTGGTGTTGAAGCGATTATAGAGCACCCTTTCTTGGATATTTATGGCCTATTTGGCCCCTCTGCAGATCCCCGTTCTATTCCTGCTCCGTATGTCCCCAAGATCGCTCACGCTACTGACATTTCAAACTTTGACCCTGTGGAAGAACCTGGGATCACAGCCGAGGGGAGTGATGGAGAGAGGCAGGAGGAAGCAGGGGTGACAGACAGGAAACAGGAGAGGGGCGTTGGTGGTGGGAGAGTTGAATCTGAGCTGCCATTTTTTGAGTTTACATTTCGCAGGTAAGTGCTTTCTTTTTAAGGCAGGTAAAGCATTTAATGGGCATGGAAGGGTTGTTTTGAAGTCAGATGAGCAAAACGTTTTTACTACCTGTCATTTTGAAGTTGCTCTTAATTTCAAGGGCAATTCACATGATTGTAAAAGTAGTATAATTTTTGCCCCTCACCCACTACCATTCATTCATTCATTCATTCATTCACCCACTACCATCCACAACTCCTCACCCCCTCCCTCCCCCCCCCCCCCCCCCAAAAAATTCCCTTCCTCTTCCACTCATGCCCATTTAACTTATCCTTACTCTTCACAGTTGTCTCCCTTTCTCACCATCTTTTGTTCCCCCACTTTTGTCCTTTCCATGCATATGTAATATGTAGATATCCTTGTGTATTTTCTGATTTTGTTTTTGTCACTTCTAATTCCATTCCGTAGTTTTTTCACCTGATTTATTTTTTATTTAATTGCCTGTTCTATCAGCAGCTTGTATTTTTGCTGTCCTGTTTTCCAATCCTCAGGTTCTTTGATGATGCAGGCTTACCTTCTGGTGTTTCGCATGTAGTTGGAGGAACTGGCACTGGAATCGGGGCCGTGTTTGTGTGAGCTAAAAGGGAGATGAGCATTTTGGAAGAAGAAGAAGAAGAAGACCAACCTCAAGGAGAAGGAAAATGGGTTTTTGATCTAACTGGTTTACGCCTGAAGAAAAAGGATTGTACTAAAATGCGGCAATTCGCTGTGTGTATGTACAGGCTACAAGGTGATCCATAATTAAGTCCCTATTTTAAATACAGAAAGTGAATATCCAACCAATTATGAACTTCAATCGAGCAGTGCAGAGGGGCACCTTCTTGCATGAAAGTCGTTTCATCTGTGTTGTCCCATTGCTCAATTTTTGGAAGAAAGTTTTGAAGCATTTCCAAGTATCTCCGTTCGTTGTATCGTGGAAGATGTACTGTCCAATGAGTTGGGTTGAAGTCATTCTGCACCAAACGAGCAGTTCTGGCCAACTTTGGCTGCATTCGACTGTCGTTTCTGGGTCATTTCCTGAGCAGTAATGGCAGTTATATCTGTTGACAAATCCACCAACATGAAAAACAGCCTCGTCAGACTGGATAATGTTCTGTAACCCAGCTGGACAGTCATCAATCCACTGAGAGAAATGTTCACAAAACTCAATTCTCTTATCACAATCACTGAACATAATGAGGTTTGTTTGGTTTCCATCCTGAGTCGTTCAAAATTGCCCAAAGTACATGATGACTTCTTATCCCACTCTCCCTCACCGCTCGTCTGACTTATTTGGGCTCCTTGTGAACGCGTCTCATATGTCCCTGATCTCGCTGTGGCACGTCTTCCTCGACGGAACTTCCTACCTCCGTGACGGAACCAGTTATTGGTGACTATTTTCAATCGTTTTTGGATCCAAAGTGGCATGACTTCCCATTTCTTGCCGCCACCATCGTTGAACTACAATTAGACTGCCAAACCTCATACCATGCATCAACTTTGTGCCTTTTTAACAACAGTTAATTTCTCAAAGCAAAGAAAAAATAATATTAATGGCAATAAACAATCTTTCAAACAAATATATTTTTAATACTCGTATGTACAATAAGAGTACGTATTTCAATGTAGTAATACCTCTGGTAACGAGGTAGATGCATTCCATGGTGTCACATTGTTGTCAGAAACTTTGTTACTCGAGGTAAATACAGTGCCTTTAGAAAGTCTACACCCCCTTCAAATTTTTCATCTTTTGTTGCCTTTTAGCCTGGAATTAAAATGCATTAAATCAGACTTTTTCATTGTCCGTCTCCCCTGTTGAACATGCTGCTGCTCAGCCAGCTCCTTATTGGTTAGTGGCTGTCCACCAGCTCTTGCACGTTGTCAACTTCCTCGATTCCCACTGCCTGTGCTATTTGTGTGAGGTCATGGCTAATGGCCGGAACCTCAGACCCTATCCCAACGAAGTTGTTCACTACATTGAGCTACACCTTCTGCCAAACCCCATGAAGACGGTGATCAGTCACTTCTGCACAGGCCTCTGATATTGTTGATTGCCTTCATGATGTTGTAGACCTTCCAGAGGTCCTTGGTCAACTGTTTCTGACCATCATTAGTCTCGATCAGCTGACTAAATGTCCGCCTGGGGCCATAGGTCTTGAAGTTCGCAATAAGTCCCTGGTCCATGGGCTGCAGAAGCGAAGTTGTGTTTGGCGGAAGAAATACAATTTTTTTTTTTTTTACAGTAATGCATACCTGAAGCAAGCCGCAGTTCGAAGGGTGGCCTGAGGCAATGTCTAGCAGCAAAAACGCTTTGGGTTTGAAACCATTTTCTACACAATAATGCTCAAGCCAAAAATGGTTAGCAAACCAGTCAGTAAACACGGCGATCTTAACCCAGGCCTTCCTGTTCGATTTCCAGATAACCGGCAGGTTCGGTTTGGAGAAACTCTTCATGGTTCGAGGCGTCTCTGAATGGTGAACAAGCAAGAAGCAAATGCTTCCTGAACAGCCATGTCTCATCCCCACTAAACACTACATTTGGATCGTAAACCCCTGCGTTGACTACGGCCTCCAGCACTTTAAGAAATTCTTCTGCTTCCTTGATGTGTCAGCACTAGCAGCTTCACCTGTGAAGGGAACGCTGAGAATTTCGGTTCACTTCTTTAACCTCTCGAACATCCACGGGAAGTCACAAACATCTCGGTTGAATCCTCACCTTCCTGAGTCTTCAAATGCGCTAGGTGCCTTCCGCATTATCAGCACCTAACTGAGTGGCATGTGCCGCTGCATCATATCATCCACCCAAATACTTGACATTTTCTCAATAACACTGCTTCTTGTGCATGTTAAATTAATAGCAGTAAGGTTGCTAGAATGCTGCAAAGAAGCCTTCACTTTGTCTGCTTGGTTTAAAATGGTCTTTAAGGTGGACTGCGCTAACCCTGACAAACACGCCACTTCACTCTTCCTCTCTCCTTGTGATCTGCATTTTAGTTTCCCAAGAGATGGATTTACATTGCACTTTGTTGAATGTTTTATTTACTTACCCAAAAGACCACTAGCACCAGCTGGTCATTTGGATGACATAATGTGGTAATAAAATCACTATTGCTTCCAAAAAACACTAAAATATATTTACCAACACGAGGACCTCGAGCAATGGTGAGCAAGAGAGGGAAGACTGGTGAAGTGCGCTGCTGATTGGGTCGGGTGAAGGAGACTAGCGAAGCTCTTTGTTTATTGGCTGCTAATATTGTTTTGTGTTTTTTTCTTTTTTGGGAAGAGAAGAGGACCTAATTATGGATCACCATGTATATATGTCCGAACTTTATAGAACTGAAAGTTGCTTGGCCAATTTTCCTCAAATTTTCCATTTTTGCTCGGGCTACCCAGGCTCAGGTCATGGTCATGAAATAATGCATCCCCCACGAGGGTGGGGAGACGACATGGAATTTCTGCCTGTACTTGTGGCAGAGTGCAAGTGGTTTTACCACTGACCCCTGCTGGAGGAATGGGGTATTGTCAGTGGGAAAAGACGACATGATATAGTGAAAATTCTCGTCATAATTTCATATACAGCACATGGCACTGGTTTGCATCATTTTTGGTTGCACGGCTATGCTGCTGATGCAGTGCCCCCTGTAGGTTGGAGCAATGATTTGTTCAGGGTGCTGGCGATAGCTCGCCTGCTCTTCATGAAGGACATGGTGGGATATTTAACGTCCACCAACTTATGCCGGCAGATGGGATAGTTCAAGTGATTCATTGACACCATATTTTGCTCCCAGAGGGAGCAGGTATTAACTAGTTTTATAAAACCTATTCAGTTATTAGCAGATTTTTCTTTTTTTGCACACTCTCGCTTTCCCCACCTGGATAAGACTACAATAGTTTTGTTTACGGCCTGGCACAAGAAAGGCTTTCCCATTGTTGTTTAATGACATCTCGCTGACCCCCCCCCCCCCCCCCCCACTGCCCCCAGTAATGTTGATCTCTTCAGTCACTGTTGTCAAAAAATAAGAACCAGACTCGACAGTTACCACGCAACGACACCATTGTTTGCTGTTTAAATCGTTCCCTCAAATCTATTCTCTGCTGTGGGAATGGATAGGAATCTGATGTGATGTTTGCTCTGTGAGACCAAGCAGATGTGCATTTGCTTGTGTATATATGTATATGTATATTGGAACAGATAGATCTCTAATAAGGCCAGGCTTGGTTGTATGTGAAAGCACTGTTGAAAGATGCTTACCAGGGATGTATTTGGCAAATGAAAAATAGTTCGTGCTTTGGAAGCAAAGTTTATGCAATAGAGCAAAATTTGTTGCCATGAAAATACAAGTACAATGCTGGAAATGTTATTTGGAGAGAATTTTACTGAAAAGTAATAAAACATTTCTGGAACGTTTCAGTATTTTGTCAAGATCAAGATTTGTTGCTTTGCTCCTCTTATAATCGCCTCCAACATGTCTTCTCTCCTTTTTACAACCCTGACATCCCATCACACTTTTCTCTGAAATTTATGCTCTGAATTTTGTTTGTTTCTATAAATCTTTTCCAAACTGTTGAAATAAGATTCTTAATTTTTTTTTTTACTTTGTAATTTTACGTCCCATCCTGAGGTTATTAGGTTTACTCTCCATGAAATGGAGAGGAAACCTATTATTACTGCTAGACTTTTTATTATTATTCTTCCGCCCTATTTTGCACCTCCGAAAACTTCATAATTGATGTTCTCAGCAACCGCTGGTCGGATTGACAGGAAATTTTCATCAAATGATCGTCTCGGCTCCTAGAATTTTTTAATGCTAATTATGACGTCATATGTCACGTGGTGCGGGCGCCATCTTGTAAAACAAATTTAACTTTTCCCCTCTATCTCCGAAACGGCTCAATGGAAAAATTTGAGGAATGGCTCATTCTAAAGAACTCTTCAATGGGAACAAAACACATGTATCGAGTATATTAAAAATGCTAACGTTAAGAGGTTAGAATTCGTCAAACAAAAAATGTTCTCCCCTGAAAATGGGATTTTTTTTCCCAGATGCTTAGTTAAAACCAACTCAGATTGCAAAAAATTTCGAAGTCATACGTCACATGGTTCAGCCGCCATCTTGTTTTTCGTGAAAAAACACAAACGGCTAAACGGATCGAGCTGAACGGATCATGCCAATCTTGGCATGCATATTCGCATACCCAGGACGAACAAAAAAGTCACCGTGCACGACCTCATCCGACACATGGTTTCAGAGTTATGACGTTTTAAAGCTCAAACTAGAAATGGTATCACCTCCATAATTTGTGGAGATATCGAGTGGAAACTTTACACAAATGTTCCTCATGGGGGGATGTTTCAACGTTACTTGAGACGTTTTGATAAGTCACATGGTTTGGCCGCAATAAATAATGGAAGTTAAATTTTAAAAAGCTTGTAACTCTTGAACCACTGCATGGATCGACTTGAATTTTTAAAGCAATGTCGCTCTCATCAAGCGGAATAAGTGTGCAAAATTTCAAGATGATTGGATGTACGTTCTCGAAGCTATAAGTCTTTATTGTTTAAAGAAGAAGAAACACAGCGTTTTGTCCTTCCAGAACCTGATCACTATCACACGATCTCCCGCGGTCATTTGAAACTCAAATAAAATTCCAATTGCAGATTTCTCAATAGATGAGGTCTATGAACAAACGAATGAAACAGATTTGCTCAAATTCTGACTTTTTTTAAATCGATCGCATTTCACCCAAAGTTTGAGGTACTGAAGAAGAAGAACGCACCCTTTTGTCCTGCCAGGACGTGGTCACGATAACGCGATCGCCCGCGGTCATTTCAACCTCAAATGAAATTCCAATTGAGGATTTGTCAATAGATGAGGTCTATTAACAAACGAATGAAACAGATTTGCTCAAATTCTGACTTTTTTTAAATCGATCGCATTTCACCCAAAGTTTGAGGTACTGAAGAAGAAGAACGCACCCTTTTGTCCTGCCAGGACGTGGTCACGAAAACGCGATCGCCCGCGGTCATTTCAACCTCAAATGAAATTCCAATTGAGGATTTGTCAATAGATGAGGTCTATTAACAAACGAATGAAACAGATTTGCTCAAATTCTGACTTTTTTTAAATCGATCGCATTTCACCCAAAGTTTGAGGTACTGAAGAAGAAGAACGCACCCTTTTGTCCTGCCAGGACGTGGTCACGAAAACGCGATCGCCCGCGGTCATTTCAACCTCAAATGAAATTCCAATTGAGGATTTGTCAATAGATGAGGTCTATTAACAAACGAATGAAACAGATTTGCTCAAATTCTGACTTTTTTTAAACATGATCGCATTCGACAAAGTTGAGCAACTAAAGAAGAAGAAGAATCGTTTAGATCTCGGATAAAATAAATAATTATGTCTGCAATTTCAGGTTAATTTTCTTTTTTAAATGGCTTTTTCTGCAATCAGTGCATGGATTGACATGTGTGGATGTGTGTGGGGGGGGGGGGGGAGGGATGTGTGTGTGTGGGAAGGGTTTGGTGTGTGTGTGTGTGTGTGTGTGTGTGTTAGGGGTGGGGGTATGTGTGCGTGTGTGTGGGTGTGTGGTGGGGGGGAGGGTGTGTGTGTGTGGTGGGGGGGAGGGTGTGTGCGTGTGTGTGTGTATGCATGTGGGGATGTGTTTGTGTGTGGATGTGCATGTGTATGGATGTGTGGGTGTGTGTGTGGGGGGGGGGGGGGGGGGTGGATATGGGTGTATGTTGGGGGGAATGGGGTGTGCGCATGGATGAGGGGGGGTTGGATGTGTGTGTGTGTATGTGTGGAGGGGTGTGTGTGTGTATGTATGGAGGGGTGTGTGTGTGTATGTATGGAGGGGTGTGCCTGTGGGGGGATGGGGAATGTGTGTGTGTGCGGATGTGCGTGTGTGTGGATGTCTGTCTGTGTGTGTGTGGGGGGAGGGAGGGGGGGTTGGAGTGTGCATATGGAGGGGGGGCAGATGTGTGTGTGTGTATGTGTGGAGGTGGGTGGGTGTGTGTGGTGGGGGGACGGTGTGTGTGTGTGTGTGTGGGGGGGGGGGGGGTCTGGGGATGTGTGTTCGTGTGTGTGTTTGTGTGGGGATGTGTTCGTGTGTGTGTGGGTGTGTGTGTGTGGGGGGTGGATATGTGTGTATGTGGGGGGGTTGGGGTGTGTGTGTGTGTGTGGAGGAGGGGGGGGGTTGGATGTGTGTGTGTGTGGAGGAGGGGGGGGGGTTGGATGTGTGTGTGTGTGTGTGGGGGGAGGGGGAATGCGTGGATGTGCGTGTGTGTGGATGTCTGTGTGTGTGTGGGGCGGTGGGGGGGGATGTGTGAGGGGGGGGTGTGGGGTTGTTTGCGTGTAGGTGTGTGGGGGGTGGATATGTGTGTATGTGGGGGGGGGGGGTGTGCATGTGGAGGAGGGGCGGTTGTGCATGTGGAGGAGGGGCGGTTGGATGTGTTTGTGTGTGTGTGTGTGCATGCGTATAAAAGAGAGATAGAATTGTGAGGAACAGAAATGACAAAACGAGATGTGTGTGTGTGTGTGTGTGTGTGTGTGTGTGTGTGTGTGTGTGTGTGTGTGTGTGTGTGTGTGTTGGGGGTGGGGTGTGTGTGTGTGTGTGTGTGTTCGGGGTGGGGTGTGTGTGTGTGTGTGTGTGTGTTCGGGGTGGGGTGTGTGTGTGTGTTCGGGGTGGGGTGTGTATGTGTGTAGGGGGGGATGTGTGTGTGTGTGTGTGTGGGGGGGAGGGATGTGTGTGTGTGTGTGGGGGGGAGGGATGTGTGCGTGTAGGCGGGGGGGGTTGATTGTGTGTGTTGGGGGTGGGGTGTTTGTGTGTGTGTGTGTGTGTGTGTAGGGGGGGATGTGTGTGTGGGGAGGGGGGGATGTGTGTGTGGGGGGGAGGGATGTGTGTGTGGGGGGGGGAGGGATGTGTGCGTGTAGGCGGGGGGGGGGGGTGGGTTGATGTGTGTGTGTGTGTGTTTGGAGGGGTGTGCGTTTGGGGGGAGGGGTGTGGGTGGGGGTAGGGGGGATGTGGGTGTGTGTGTGTGTCGGGATTGTATCCAAGGGGGTTGTGTCAAAGCATGTCCAATGAAAGTAGGGTTGTATCAAAAGTGGGTGCGAGTAAACCTGGTCATCACTGCCAGCAGTTTTAAAGTGGCAGTTCTAGTTGATATTGAGATTGCATAGGATTTTTTTTCTATCGAATTTATTTTTCTTTGCATACGTAGTCGAGGCTCTTGGAAGAGCGAGTACATGCACACTGAACGGATCCGGAAGTAACAGGGCAAAAGGAACAGCAACAGCAGAGTGGAAGGCCAAGACAGGGGGAAAGTGGACAAACGATGGGGGGCAGGAGAGAATGCATGGGGTAGATCAAATTGGTACAGAAGGAAACCCTCGAGGAAAAACCGGAAATTTTGGGGGAGTGGGGATTGGATGGGGGGGAGGGGAGGGGGTGTAATGCAGTGAGTTTAGCCAACTCGGTTTTCCATTGGGTAACAAAATGGCGCCTATTGTTTAGTTGGCCAAACACAATTCCCCCTACCTACCCCTCCTCTCCCCAAAAAAGGAAATTTTCTATATATTCGTGTAGGTCTGAAATCATAGAATACAAATGGCCAGGCCAATTTGCGTACATGCCGGGGGTGCCCAAGTTCAGGTCATGTGCACAAAATTAAACTAGAATGACACTCAGAGTGCATACCTCCGCCCGGCTGACTTACCAGTGACCAGTTTACGTTTTGTGTCCCACTGATAGGCCGGATGTGGATTCCGACCTGAACCAAAATCTAATCAGCTTGTTCTTGTCATCTACCCAACTCATACACCTAGTTTTGCCATAATCTGATATAACGTTTTGAGAAATGCTATATATCGTTTTTGCCCGTCTCTCAATTGTGAATAATACTTGATCTCTGATCCGGATCTTCATCAAAATCTAACCATTTCGTTCTTGTCACACACCCAACCTGTCCACCAAATTTTGTCCCAATTCGTCCCCAACTGAGCACGACTCACTATAAAGAGTTGTTACTATAACAAGCTCTTACTGTGCTTATCTGATGTCGCATATCACTCGGTAAGAGTTATTCGGTACATTCATCATATTGTGTTTCATACAAGTTATAAATCATCCGGTATGCTGAATTAAACACAATCTAAAATGGCTCTCTCCATATATCGGCAAAACACTCCTTTTGAGTTCAATAAATTTCCATTCTTGAATTGGAGTTAATTTTTGGGTTGTGGATATTTGAACTGGTATTTCCTAAGAATTTTATCTGAAAAGTGCCTTGTGTATCTATCTATAATTCCAGTAATCTCTGTATGTCTGTGACCGCTGTTTCTCGACAACCACGGGTCCGATATACTTGAAACTTGCCAGGTATATTGCTGGGGACCCGAGGATGTGCCTTTTCAAGGTTTCATATTAATCGGAGAAGTAGTTACCGAGCTATGTCCAAAAAACGATTCAACCAATCAGAGAGTAGCGAGCTATCACGTGTGCCGAACGTGGCGAACAGACTCTGCCTCGGACGGCACATTTGAGAGCGTATTCATTTATTTCACGTTGGCAAACTATGTTGCCGTTAAACTATGTTTTAAAACTAATTAAAACTAATTTGCGATTCTTTCGCTTTCCTGCGCGTTTGTGCACGCTATGGCGATTTCTTTACCAAACTCCGCAAGCCGTTCGCTTTGGACCAAACCATTTCATGTAAATAGAGGGGGGGGATTGTCACCGTACTCGCAAGCCGTTCGCTTTGGACCAAACCATTTCATGTAAATAGAGGGGGGGGATTGTCACCGTACTCGCAAGCCGTTCGCTTTGGACCAAACCATTTCATGTAAATAGAGGGGGGGGATTGTCACCGTACTCGCAAGCCGTTCGCTTTGGACCAAACCATTTCATGTAAATAGAGGGGGGGGGGGATATAATTTTAGATATATATATAGTACGGGCATGCCCTAGTTATACACAATGGTGGGTTATACACGAGTGATTACTGGTATTCAGTTACAAAAAAAACAATACGGGACAATTTTAAGCATTTCACTGAACAAGAAATCCAAGAACTCGACACGAACAACATCACCAACAAATGACATCCATATCAAACAGTTCAATATAATCATCACAACCTCAGCTACCAAAAACATTCCAGAGGGTAATGTAAGAAAATACAACCAAACTACACACCAAAACATAGGGGCAATCCCCTGGCGCTCACCTGGTAGAATAAACAGTAAACTGCACCGACTACGGGTATTTTAAACCAATTTCAGTGGTTGCTAGAAAACAGGGCAGCACGTAGAATCATACTAACATAATCATAAGACTAAACAAATAAACCAAAAAATACCTATTTTGGGGGGAAAACCCCTCCTCCCCCCAACCCCAAATACCTCCTAAGATCCCAATTTTTCTAATGCCTTGAGGCTTGAACAAACATTGGTACATCATAGGTGATTATGGTTGTGGTGAAGTTTCATCGAAATTGCGTGTGTAGTTTCTGAGAAGAAAGCAAATACCTATTTTGGGGGGGACACCCTCACCCCCTCCCCCCCCCCCCCGTAAACCCCCAAAGAAGCAGATATTTTTAATGCCGTGAAAAAGCTTCGGTACATCACGGTTGGTGAATGTTGTGGTAAAGTTTCATCGAACTTGTGTGTGGAGTTTCAGCTGAAAAAGCAAATTCCTATTTTGGGGGGTCAAACCTGGATGCACTTTGACCCCGATAAACCTCCTTGGACAGCGATTTTTTTCATGCCGTGAACAAACTTTAGTCACAACACAACAAATATCATTTGTGCTAAATTTGGTCGCAATCCCATCAGCGGTTTCGGAGAAGAAGTTTCAAGTGTTTATGGACGGACAACGCGCCATCGCATGAGCTCCCCTGAACTTCGTTCCAGGTGAGATAAAAATGACATACGTCATCAGACAGTGACACAACCTAAAACATAACACACCAACAATCAAAGCGCCAGACGTAGTAGAGAGGATTCAAACGCTAAACTAGGAAATCAACAGGTAGAGTGCATACCTCCGCCAGGCTGACCACTTTACGCTTTGTATCCCACATTCCCACTGATAGGTCGGATCGGGATTCGGCGCTGAACCCAAATCGAATCGGCTTGTCTTGTCACCTACCCAACTCATCCCGCAAGTTTTGTCACAACCCGTCCATAACATTTTGAGATATCATGCTCACAGACGGACATACAGACAAACATGGGTGAAAAACAGCACTTCCGTAAACCTTCCGTGGCAGAGGTAACTTAACGAAATCTTATTACCTACGCTACTACAGGTGGATGGATGGAGGTTATGTTTTCACCCCTGTCTGTTACTTGCAAAATCGAAGATTTTTCAAGTATATTTGTCGGTTCCGTTTGTGGTTCTGTCTGGCTGTTTGTTTGTTTTTTCACCGGCCTACACGTCACAATTTTCAACCGATCATCACGAAACTTCACCAAATGGTAGAGTTGGTCAAAAGCAAGAAGCCTATTGTTTTTGGGGTCAATAGGTCAAAAGGTTAACATATGCCAAAGGTCACCAACTTTAGTAAATTTCTAAAATCCTCAATTTTCATCCGATAGACTTGAAATTTGAAGAGGACTTGCATATCTGGTCACTGAATTCAACCACCAAGTATTTTTGAGGTCAACATCGGCCAAAGGGTAAACATAGTCCAAAAGGTCAACATAGGCCAAATTTCGAAAATCCTCAATTTTCATCCGATTGACTTGAAATTTGAAGAGGACTTGCATATCTGGTCATTGAATTCAAGCACCAAGTATTTTTGAGGTCAACATAGGCCAAAGGGTAAACATAGGCCAAAAGGTCAACATAGGCCAAATTTTTAAAATCCTCAATTTTCATCCGATTGACTTGAAATTTGAAGAGGACTTGCATATCTGGTCACTGAATTCAACCACATATTATATTTTAGGTAAACATAGGCCAAAAGGTCAACATAGGCCGAATTTCGAAAATCACCAATTTTCATTTGATTGACTTGAACTTCTAAGAGGATTTACATATATGGTCACTGAATTCAACCACCATCTATTTTTGAGGCCAACACAGGCTAAAAGGTCAACATAGGCCAATTTTTTTAAGTCCTCAATTTTCATCCGATTGGCTTGAAAATTGAACAGCATTTGCACATTGAGTCACTAAATAGGGAAACCAACTATTTTTGAGGTCAAAAGGGCAAAGGTCAACTCAAGGTCAACCTTCCAAAATCATCATTTTTCATCTGAAAAATCGTCACTTTTCTTCCTGTTCACCCGAGCTTTGATCAAGATTGTCAATTTTAATCTTGATGAAATTAACAATTTGCTGTATCAATGGAATTTTTTTCTTGGGGGGGGGGGGGGGGAGGCAGATTTTTCAAGTATCGTGCTTCACATGACGTCTTCTTGTTTATCTGTCCGTTTGTTTGTGAACAAAATATCTCAAAAAGTTGTGGACGGATTGGGACGAAATTTGGCAAAGATGTAGCGGATGTGACGAGGACGAAATGATTAGATTTTAGTGAAGATCTGAATATGGATTCGGATATGAGAATTATTCAATTTTATAAGTGATTCTTCACCTTTGGGAGATTGGGCCAAAAACGATACATAGCAGGATATCTCAAAACGTTACGGATGGATTTGGACGAAACTTGATGGACCGGTTGTGTGTGTGACGAGGAAGAATTGATTTAATTTTGGTGAAGATCCGGAACCGGATCCAGCTAGTTGAAATTTTAAAGTGATTCTTCATCATTGAGTGATATGGCCAACCAGGCGGAGGTTTGCTCTTGCCATTGTAGTTTAAAATGAATCTTCGCTAAAACCCGTTGAAATGTCCTACTGACGCACTATTTCCATCGACACCAGTTGATTCTGATTCATGTCTGCTTTCTGCTTACTCATTCTGAATGAATCTGCTCCAGTGAAAATAGTTGAATCATTGCCAGTTTAACACGACATATGCATGTGATTATTCAACTGGTGAATTACTTACACCATGATATGTGTACATACACCTTTAAAGGTGTCACTTACAAGGTGTCTGTGTCTTCCACCCAAGTATCAGCCTCATGGGGAATGTTCGCTCGTATGTTTAAATGAAGGAATGTCTATTCGTTTTTAAAATGGTAACGCATTTTTCTCCCGGTACTCCTGTCGTTGTCCGTCTTGTATCTATTTCCCAACACAGAACCAATTCGAGAAGTCTGAGATGATGCAGAACTGCACTGCCAGAGGCCGGATGTATGGAGGAGAGAAGAATGAGATTTGATGTGGATTGGCTGGCAAGCTGTGCCAACGTGCCCAGGAAAGTGAAATTCACGTGAGGCACGTGAGACAGTATTTGAATATAAAATATATACTGCATCTCAATGGTAAAGAATCACTTAAAATTCTAGTATCCGGATGCAGAACTTCCACAAAATCTAATCAATTCTTCCTCGTCACACACCCAACGTCTCCACCAAGTTTCGTCCAAATCCGTCCAACACTTTTTGAGATATCCAGCTCACAGACAAACGGGTGAATGTATGAGTATAACCTCCGTACACCTGTGGTGGTGGACGTAATAATACAAAACTTTAAAATGCAAATGAAATTTTGCAATATAAAAAATTTCTCTGAGAATCTGCAATTTCATCCCATCAACAGAAAACTTCCCTCATACATCATTAATATTCAAGCCAAACCTTTAAAAGGGACACTATATGTACTTCACAGCCAAGGAGAACCAATACGAAATTTCCTGGACTTGTTCACTGGAAGTTTAGCAACAACAATAAAATAAATAAATAACTTACAACCATCCAGGAACATCTCTGGGAGGAACCAAGAGAACCACCACAAATAAACAAATAAAACCAGACAACCAAATAATGTTGTGGTTTGTGGTGTCTCCGCTTCTGGTTGTTGTGGTTGTGTTGTGTGGTTGTGGTTGTGTGCTTCCCCTTCTCTCCCCATCTTGTCTTCCGCTCCCTCTTTTTGTATATTTTGTTTGTCTGGTTGATTTGTTTGTGAAATAAATGTTAGCTCTTTCACGAGCCTCGATTCAGTATACAAAAAAAAAAAAAAAAAAATCTGGGTGAGAATAGAAAACAGGGTAAAATCTGCCAGAACATAAAAGGTACAGGTAAGGAAGCCTAGACACAGGAGGAGGTCGCACAGCCCATCGGGCCTGTGGCCAGGGAGGGAGTATCCGCCCACCTGATACCCCCTCTCAACAAGGTAACAGCGAGAGTGTTCTTTTATCCCTCCCCCTCTAACCCCCTGTATTCCAAGGAACACCATTCCATACATTGAATGCATCTCTCAAAGAGAAATACTCCAACTTGCTTCCATCAACTCCATTTTGTTACTCAAGCTAAATACCCTCAGGTCCTATCAATGTCCATTCTGGTAAATCAATTAATTAATTAACTTAGCCCACCATCCAAATCGCTGATATAAATTGCAAACAGCAGTCCTTGGTACTCACCTTTAAGGTACACCTGCCACACATCACTCGGTTTCCAAGTAGCTGGTCGAGTTTGAGTTGGCCAATGATAAATGTCAATTTAAAAACACCTTCGAGATCCACCTGGTAGTGGGGTACCTCAATGACGTTCCGGGGTGATAACTCTTTCCGCTGTCTTAACAGGGATTCTCATTGTTAACCTTAATGTAGTGTGGACTACTAAACCATTCCCTTCATGCCATAAGATACATACAGTGCCTTCCGAAAGTATTCACACCCCTTGACGTTTTTCACATTTTGTTGTTCCAGCCTGAATTTTAAGTGGATTAAGTTGAGATTTATTTTTGTCACCGATATACACAAAATACCCCATGTATTGACAAAGTGAAAACATGTTTTAGAATTTTTTACAAAATAATTAAAAATGAAATGCAGAAACATCTAATTTACATAAGTATGCAGGCCCTAGAGTCAATACCTTGTAGAAGTGCCTTTGGCAGCGATTACAGCTTCAAGGCTTACTGGGTATGTTTGTATCAGCTTTGCACATCTAGATTTGGATCTATTCATTGTTCCTTTTGTCCTTACAAGTCACCCAGTCCCTGATGCTGAAAAGCATCCCCATAGCATGATGCTGCCACCACCATGCTTCACGTACGCATGGTGTTAGATGGGTGATGAGCGGTGCTTGGTTTCCGCTAGACGTAGCGCTTTGTATTCACGTCAAATAATTTAATTTTTGTCTATTCAGACCACAGAATATTTTGCCTCATGCTCTCAGTCTTTCACGTGCTATTATGTAAACTCCAGGCATGCTGTCATGTGCCTTTTTCTCAGGAGTGGCTTCCGTCTGGCCACTCTCCCATAAAGCCTAGATCTGTGAAAGGCTGCAGAGACTTTTGTCCTACCAGCAGGTTCTACCATCATCTCAGCCAAGGAACTGTAGTTCTGTCAGCATGATGATTTGGTTATTGGTCACCTCCCTGATTAAGGTCTTTCTTTCCTGGTTTCTCAGTTTGGTCGGACGACCAATTCTAGTAAGAGTCTGGGTAGTTCCATATTCTTTCCATTTCCTAATGAAGGAGTACATACATCTATTAATCACGTACTGTTGAAATGTACCTTTTAACTCTTTAGACTGCTGAGACCCCTTCGACCTTTGAAGACCCTTAAGACCCCTAAAAATCCAGAAGACCCAAAAGTCCCCAAGGACCCAAAATACGCAGAAGACTCAACAGTCCTTGAGGATCCAAAATACCCCGAAAATCTAAAAGACCCCAAAGATTCCGAAGAGCCAAAAAGACCCAGAGGGCACAAAAGATCAAGAGAACCCAAAATACAGAAGACCCAAAAGACCCAAAGCCCCCGAACACCCAAAAGACTCCGAGGACCCAAAACACCCCCGAGTCCGGCAGACAGGTATGCTATAAGGCGGTGAACAACAATTAAAATTTGGCCCAATGGACCAACAGGCCACCGAGTTTAACTAAAATCGACACTCATTCCACACTCTATAAATAACTAAATAACTCAACAATCCAATCGCCATTGTCGAGGTAACAACTAACCAGGCCATCGTGATCTAAACTCCAAACTTCAAACTAGAAGTATTTCTGATCTATAATAGTTCCGTAATAAGGGCTATTTGTCTTCAGCTGACATTTGGATGAGATGTCACTAAATTTGAGGGTTACAAATCATTCTCAGTACAAAAAGGTGAAAGGTCAATATGCCAATTATTATCAGGAATATTCCCCTCCACATTAAAATTCCATGTAAAAATGACTTTTATAGGATCATCAAAAATCTCTACAACTACCTGAATTAATCTCTGTACTGAGAAGGTTGGGAAGCATATACAGTATGGTAAGAAATCATTCTGCAAACATTGTTAACCTCTGTGGTTCAAAGAATATCGACCTACCAAAGGCTTTAACACGATAGACTTTCAAGCATGAAGACCAAGGAATAATAATGAAGAGATATTGATCGGCATTGTCCCTCTCTCACCCATTACCCACCACCAGGCCTGTGCAGGTTGAATATAATCAATATCCTTGCCTGTTTAATCAGTAACCAATCAGAGGAACACTCAATATTTCATGCAAAGAGCTTTATCTTTTTCGAGCATGAAGGCAAATGTCAGCCTTGCTCAACCGAAGGTGAAGAAACTAACAATTCGTACCTGCCCTGGATGCACAATTGGAAGAATTATTCGTAGTGCGTGAGACGTTTCGAACAAGCACAAGAAGGAAATTTGGTTTCGCAAAATGGTCTTTTCATCCTCTCTGCCATTTCCATGGACAGGCCGGCATCAATGGCTTCTCTTTCCGTTGACCTCAAAAGGATCATTTACTGGTCTAACACTCGGAACCTGTTTTTCAAACAATGCAAATCTCACCTTGTCACTGTGATTTCCAGAAAATAAGGATCATCAAATGACTCAGCTGTTTATACTTTCACAAAACAACTAGATATCTGTGATCACAAAGCGATTGCCAAGGGTAGGCCTTCACCGGCGCCGCAATTTTAAGATGGCCACAATTTGTTCGGACCACCATTAGTCAGGTTCACTATGTCAATAAATTATATTTCGTTCAAAATCATGGTAGATTAGCAAACCTATACATTTTTGGAAAGGTTATAGCATAAGGAAACTAAAAATCAATGCTTACATTTGGAGAGATACCTGTATGGCGGCCATTTTGGATTTTCAAAATGGCCACTGTAAAATACATATTTTGTTCTATTTCTGCCTCTAATTACCCTAAAAACTTTTTCAAATATACTAAACCTATATTTTCAGGGACGAGGAATCCAACGAAAGTATCAAATTAGTGCTATGGGGAATGGTAAGACACGAATCAAAGGTTTTGAATTGCAAAATACTGTCTTTATATTCGCGATAAGTTGCATAATCAAATACATGTTATCATTTTGTACAGGCAGTTAATAACATCAAAATGTGTCACAATAATTCATATCACCAAACATACACAGGCAGTCAGCAAAATCATATATACACATGCAGTCAGTATAACTTCACATCTACACAGGCAGTCAATGACAAAATATACACAGGCAGTCAATGGCATCAAACATACACGATTACAGAATATGCCATTTAGAGTTCGTCATCACTGTCCTGTGTGTCGTATCCGACAATATAGTCCGCATCGTTTTCACAGTCCGTTCCACACAAGCAAAGGTCGGTCAAATTGATTGGCAAATCGAATTGGTCGAATGGTCGATCGAATCGAATTCGATGAATCGAATCGAATCGAATCGATTGAATTGGTCGAATGGTCGATCGAAGCGATTGGTCGAATGGTCGAATGGTCGAATTGGTCAAATGGAATTGGTCGATTGGTGGAATTGGTCGAATTGGTCGAATCGAATTGGTCGGAATTGGGAAATGTAAACATTGATTTTCAGATTTTGCATGTAATAACGTTTCCAAAAATGTATAGGTTTGCTAATCTACCATGATTTTGAACGAAAAAACATAGTGAACCTGACTACATATGCCTTTGCCCTTCAACATTTAGGGATGGGGTGTAAACGAAGAAAATGTGGCCCCATCTCCAATTCATCCATAAAAATCGGAGGAAAATGGTACAAGTTATGATCAAAAATGTGTTTCTTGTTAATTGGGTCACAATCTGAAAAAAATAGGTCAAGGACACTAATCAAATATCAGGTGCACAACATCAGTGCAGGTACACTATTATGATGCAATAACATCTTGGAAGACCAAGCGATCTTTAAGATTCCGCATTGACAAAAAACACGTTATTTTTTCAGACCGCCATTTGACCTTAACCTTTAAATCGGGGGTGGTGGGGTATAATTTAAATTAGGAATAAATGTGCCTTGCTCTAATCTAGGCTGTCTAATGTGGGCAATTTCATTCTGACCGGTCAAACTTTCATCAAGTTATGGTAAAAATGCTAAAGTGCCCATAACCTTAAAATTAGGTCAAGGCCAAAAAAAACGGTCACAACGCATACTTTCTATTCACATTATTGATACAAAATTTCATTCCGTAAGTCCCAGCTGGCTCCAAGATACTGCTTGGAATTGGTAGTGAAAGAAGAAGAAAAATAAAAACCTATATGGTGGTTTAGTACTTTTAGGGGTCTAATAAACTCTGGGGTACCATTAAGAATTGGGGGCACCAATAATTGTAGAAACAAACCCAACAACAGCAATAAGCCTTCCCTATCCTGTAGGGAGAGGCTGAATTGGGCAACAACTTTTAAACTATGAAATGAACTTTAGATTCACAGTTTTAAAATTCCGAAGTCACGTGCATGCAAACAATTATTGCCAATACAGTACAGAATTTTTGAAATGATGTATGATGCTAAATGAGGCCTTTTGTGCATGCACTGCATGTGTGTTTACACTGATTCGGTTCTCGTCGCTGTGCACTTTTCACCTGCTGTTATAAGCATGGAATGTGTTGTTTAAATAGTCTTTTTAACATAATTTTCAGCATTTAGACAAAAGAGTGCCAATTCCAAAATGGTTAACCATAATTGTTTTGTTCCTTCATGCAAATCGGACTCAAGAATATACGAACATGATAAATATCCATGGAAAAGAGGGGTTGAGTTCGTACCATTTCCTGTTATTACTGTAATGGCAGGAGGATAACTCCGAATCGGCATGTCTATAAAAAAGGCCAAGGAAACAATCGACAACACTCACCTTTGTCCATATTTTCACGCCCAGGGTCGGTTTACCATACCTGTGAGATGAATGAGGCAGATGGGGAACTGTTTTAGCCTAAAATGCCTTTTAGGTGATGGTTAATCTTTTCCCTGCTCACATTGCCTTGAGGGCATTTGGAAATCGATGGACGTACATATTTTATGAACAATGAATAACAAGCAAGAACTGTGTCGTCATGATACAATAGTCATGTTATTAACTCCTGCTTGTTTTCATCCTAATAAATTATATAGTACCTGCTATGTCGTTGAGGCCTTCTCCTTCCACCTCCAGGGCCAACCCGGAAATTGTTTGTATCTAGTCCGTGGTGTCAGGAAAGCCTCTGAAGTAGTCGTCAACCTGTGGCCATAGATTGTGCCAACAAGCGTTGATGGTGGAGGCTTTGGCCTTGTCGAGAGAGTTCTTGATGATGCTGATACAGTATGAGATGTTGAAGTCCTTCTCACATTTCCCGACGCTAAGTTTGGGGACGAGCTCAATGGCATCTAAGATGCGAGGGAAGGTGCAGCTGGTGTAGTATGTTTTAAATGTTGAAATCACACCTTGGTCGAGTGGTTGGATCTTGGAGGTGGTGTTGGGTGGCAGGAATATGGCCTCAATATTGGCTTGGGCCACCTTCAGCAGTGACTCGGGGTGGCCAGGAGAATTGTCCACCCGAAGAAAACCCATGAAGGAGAGCTTCGTATCTGTCAGGTACCTCTCCACTTGAGGGACAAAACAGTTGTGGAACCAATCCATAAAGATGGTAGCTGTTACCCATGCCTTTCTGTTGGCCCTCGAAAATATGGGCAGAGTGTGCTTGTTTTTGCACTTGAGAGAACATAGGTTTCGGGAACGATACAGCATTATAGGCTTAATCATGCAGTTCCCTTTGGTCCTTCACAACCTTGAAGCATGCTGTTGTCCTCTCTTGCTTCGAGATGAAAGTCCTCGTAAGCATTTTCTTCCAGAACAGGCCGTTATTGTCTGCATTGAAGACCATCTCTGGTAGATACCCCTTCTTCTTGATAAGCTGCATGAGTTGAACAGGGAAACTTAGAGCTGCTTTGTGATCCACGAAGGCACGCTTTTTTTTTCTTTTTTTCTTTTTTGGATGCTGAATCGAGGCTCGTGAAAGAGCTAACATTTATTTCACAAACGAATCAACCAGACAAACAAAATATATAAAAAGAGGGAGCGGAAGACAAGATAGGGAGAGAAGGGGAAGCACACAAACATAACATTTGAGAGCAGGGAGATGTGTGGGAGGGAGAGGGCTTAGGGGGAGGAGGCGTGGGAAGGAGGGGGGGGGGGGGTTGGGATAAGTATAAAACACAAGGACACCAAGGACTCCCAGGACAGAAGTTGGTATTTCAAAAAGGTGGATTTGGGGTGAAATTAGCGGGGGTATAAAAGATCAAGGTTTTGGATGGGGGAAGATGAGAGATGGTGGTGAACAGCTGTTTTAAAGACCTGGAGGGTGGAGTGGGATTGAAGAGAGTGAGGGAGTTTATTCCAGAGGCGGGAGAAAAGAGGAATGAAGGAGTGAAGGTGAGCAGAGAGTCTTGATTTTGGCAGTTTAACCATAAGAGGGTTTCAGGCAGATCTTGTGCAACCTGTAGGAATATTTGGGGGACAGAGCCCAGAGAGAGCTGTGGGGGGGGGCAAGGCCAGAGAGGAGTCGGTAGAAGACGGAAAGACCACCAACCTGCCTGCGGTGAGTGAGTGAAAGGCCCTTGGAGTTAGCTTCATCGCGGGAGATTCCAATGATTCTGAACGCTTTGGTTTCAACAGCGTGAAGATGAGCTAGGTGTGAGGCAGGAGCACCAGCCTAGAGGGGAGAGCAGTATTCCATTGAGCTGTGGATGAAAGCCTTGTATGTGGTGAGGAGCTCAGGTGTGCCAAGGAAGGACTTCGCACGACGGAGGATGCCCAGTCGGCGACTGGCTTTGGAGGCCAGATTTGAAATGTGCTTTTCCCAGGAAAGATCATGGCAGATAGTGAGACCCAAAAGCTTGAGTGACAGAACTTCTTGGAGTGGATTATTCAGAAAGTGGATGGGAGGGTTGTCCAGTCGGTCTTTTCGGAGAGACATCGTAAGAGTGTGAGATTTGTCAGGATTGAAAGACATGTTCCACTTGTTTGCCCAGTCTGTGATTTTGTCCAGGTCTGCAGAGTGAGGAGGCTGCAGACTGCCGATCTGAGGAATGAGGAATGGAGCGACAGAGAGTAGAGTCATCAGCAAAGAGATAGAGAGGATTTTCAAGAGAGTCAGAGAGATCATTGATGAAGACCAGAAAAAGCACAGGGCCCAGAACACTGCCTTGGGGAACTCCAGCCTGAACAGGAAGAGGAGATGAGAGAAACCCATTCAGGGCCACACGTTGACTACGACTAGAGAGGAAGTCCGCCAGCCATGCGTGGAGATTTCCATGGATACCAAAATCGGACAGTTTGGTGAGCAGAGCGGGGTGCCAGACCGTATCGAAGGCACCTGTGAGCTTGCATGTGAGCTTTGCATTGTGGAGACCACACCGCTCCCTGGAGCGCTCAAACCAACACCTGCTGCCTTGGAAGGTATTGAGGCTACTCATACCCACATCGCTCGTGTTTGCAGCACCACCCATGCCAGCCAGACAACAGTTGTACATTCGCTTTGCTTTTTCGTCAATCATAGGTCCTCTTAAAGGAATGTTCCTCTGGGCATTGGCCTCTATCCACACTTTTAATACCTTCTTCATTGCTTTGATGTGTATGTCCCTGACTTGGGTAACTATTTTGGTGCTGGGTACTGTCACCCACAACACTTTCCAGAATCGCCTTCTTGTTTTTCTTTATGTAGCACACAGTCAAGTTGTTCACACTATAGCGCCTGCCCACAGAGGCCACACTCTGACCTCTTCATAGTCGGTCAAGCAGTTCCAATTTCTGGCTCATGCTCATGACCTTTTTCTGCCTCTTGGGACAGGACACATATCCTGCACTACTCATATGCTTAGGACTCATGATCGAACGATGTGTGCAAAAGTTCAATAGCGCGAAGAATCACAGCAGGTCAAGACAGTGGGACGAGAAGAAAGTATGATACACACTACACACTGCACATAATGACTCATGCAGGGTTTGATGGTAGATGGAAATTGGGTGGGTAGTCTGACCATTGTTTGTGGGGGTTTGTGGTGGGGAATGGTGGTGGGGGATGGTTTTCGCGCATGTCCAGCTGCTTTTTGCGTTACATGTGGAAGATGCTTTTCGAAGTGTTATGTGCATGGCTGGTGGAAGATGGGTTTAGAATTGTGTCATGCGCATGGCTGGTGATAGATGGTTGGTTGGAGATGCTTTGTATTTATGCGTATCTGATGAAGATGGTTATGGAACTGTGTTATGTGTATGGCTGGTGGGAAATGTGTTTTGTGTTTGCGAAAAACCACGACTATGTGATGCGCAGGGCTACGAATGAACACATTTTATGAACCGTGAATACGTGAAGTCGCCGTGAATCGCGGAACCGTGAATGTTGAGGTTCTACAATATTTGTATTCCATTTTTAATTGAGCCTAGACATTTATTTGCCTCTTCAAGCACATGTATTGGCTCCCTTTAATTGTTATGTATTTCCTTGACTCTCTCTAATCTAGTAAAAAGTTATGGATGCAGTATGGTGACCAGCAAGTGAAGAAAAGTAGTTGTGCCATTATATGTCAGTGTTCTCACCGCTGTTGGAAAAGTGATGGAGGCATGCGCGGTTGGTGTGCGCATGCGTTTCCCTGCTTTTTCCATGCCACACCTATGTTTTGACCAATGTTGCATTGTCATCCGAAAGTGTGGCGATTAAGGCTGATACCACCACAAAGCCTGAGAGTGTTTTGGTTAGACATTTGCTCCGAAGAAAGGAGAGGCGTTTATCGGTACTGGCGGTGGGAAGTGTAGCAAACCGTGAATGAAATGTGCAACACAATCAGGGATTAGTCATTGATAAGAACAAATGAGTAAAGTAAAGAGAGACTGACAAGAAATCTAGAAGCAGAAATAGGTGAAGAAAAAGAAGAAGCACTCCTTTTGGGTCTTCAAAAAGAAGCACTCCTTTTGGGTCTTCAAAAAGAAGAAGCACTCCTTTTGGGTCTTCGAAAAGAAGAAGCACTCCTTTCAGGTCTTCAAAAAGAAGAAGCACTCCTTTTGGATCTTCAAAAAGAAGAAGCACTCCTTTTGGGTCTTCGAAAAGAAGAAGCACTTCTTTCAGGTCTTCAAAAAGAAGAAGCACTCCTTTTGGGTCTTCAAAAAGAAGAAGCACTCCTTTCAGGTCTTCAAAAAGAAGAAGCACTCCTTTTGGATCTTCAAAAAGAAGAAGCACTCCTTTTGGGTCTTCGAAAAGAAGAAGCACTTCTTTCAGGTCTTCAAAAAGAAGAAGCACTCCTTTTGGATCTTCAAAAAGAAGAAGCACTCCTTTTGGGTCTTCGAAAAGAAGAAGCACTTCTTTCAGGTCTTCAAAAAGAAGAAGCACTCCTTTCGGGTCTTCAAAAAGAAGAAGCACTCCTTTTGGGTCTTTGGTGCGTCGGGCTGCCAAGGCAGTTTTCCTTGGCTGGGGGTCACAATCCTGGGCGCGTCGCCACTCTGATGCAGGAAGAATTTTCTCAGTAAGCTCGTACTCATTTTGCCAACCTCAGGAAGAATGACAGGCTGAGTCAACAACCTGGTGGTAATTACCAGCAGGACAGGTCCCTACAACCAAGACCTTGAAATCTTAAGGCAGCCACCTTAACCGTTAAGCCAACACCAGCTTCTGGCATGGAAGCTTGATATTTTTTTTCTCTCCATTGTATTTAATGAAAGGAGAATAAAAGTTCCATTTGTTCAGCTTAATTGTTCCCAATGATGTCTTTGTACATTGTTTAAAAGTTCAACAAAAACGAAGGATGAGTTAGAGAAGGACAACATTGGGAGAGGGCAGAAGGGGTAGTGGAATGCAATCCCAAAACAGTGACATCTTGCATGCTTTCCTTACAATAATGAGAGCAATTTGTCCATGTCATAATGTCCAAATGTAAAGAGCATGTGCATTTACATTTACAGTACTTTATATGTAATTTCTTCCACATGTGAACAGAATCTACTGAGGTCATTGCCACCAATTAATCAAACTTCAAGACACCATATTGTCCTGCTCATTTGTTGGCTTAAAATCTCAATGGACAGCAAAACGTCTGTCTACATTGTATGTACAGACATGAATGTCTCAATGCATCAGATGCAAGAACAAGGACCCCAGGTGAATATATCAGTCTCTGCTTCTGGTGATTATTCATTTTGCTATCAAGGTGTTGCTTAACGCCATATTGGAAGTCGGTTCAATGTCCGTGTCAATAATCGTCCCCAGATCCCCCATCCCCCATTCCCAATCCCCCATCCCCCTTCTCCATGTCCTTCTGTCCTTTCCCAATCACCCCCACCCTTCATTAGCATCTTTCCCCTTCTCCGCATGTCCATTCCCATTCTTTCCCACATCTCACCTCGTTCTCCATCTCTCTTTCCAGACTTCTTTGAGGGATAGGCAAATGTTCTTTTTTTCACCTTTAACCAGAGTACTATTTAAAATGAATAAATAAATAATTGCAAAGCAAACGGGGGATAAAACCGTAAAAGAAGAAACAAACCTCGATGTTTCACCTATTAATGAGCAGTTTCGTGTTTAAACAGAAAAGCCGGGAAGCATGTCGTGTTAACAGGACAATTTGAGGAGTCGCGAAGATTAATCCCGGATTCCATCTGCGTCCATCCGTCCATCTGCACTCATTGCCCCGGCATGAAAGGCCTCGGAGGAGGTGAGTGATCTGGTTCCGCGAGCGGTGGCCGCTGTGAGCGTCGTCGGGTTGACGCGTTGCGATGCTCGCACCCGCGGCTAGCCGAGCATCGTGCTTTCGGCCGCCTGGTCCATAAGCCTAGGCCGCAGACGAGTTTTTTAAAGAAAAATGGAATCTTTCAGGTGTTAAGTTGCACTCTTTTTAGAAGGGTTGATAACTCGTTGGATGTGCTACTTGATTGGATTTTCAATTGAACGGTTCGTCACATTTCGGTCCGAGACGTTTCTGAATCTTTGCCCTTTTATCCTCTCGATTTTCCTTCAAATTCATACAAATGGTTTAATTCCCCATTATATCTGGGGCCTTTAATTTCATTACGCTCGTTTGTATAAGTTTTAATGTTCCCATGGTATGTCCGGAACACAGCAAGCCGTTGCGTGCCGGTGCTTTGACGAAACTCCAAATCCTTTCTACGGGACTGTTCGGGTGCACCGCTCACCTGGATGCATTTTAGGGGAAACAAGAACCACGCGGAAATAAACTTCCTCAAAAGCCATCACATGATTATTAGGTGATTTGCTTGAACCAAAATAATACAAAGTAGGACAAGCAATAATTGCATGCCCCTCACCAAGACTTGATTTGTGTGGTTTTATAGTACGTATTTTATAGACGTACTCACATTCTAATTGTACATATTTTCTAGACGTACTGGTGTTTTAATTGTACATATTTTCTAGACGTACTGGTGTTCTAATTGCACATATTTTCTAGACGTACTGGTGTTCTAATTGTACATATTTTCTAGACGTACTGGTGTTTTAATTGTACATATTTTCTAGACGTACTGGTGTTCTAATTGTACATCTTTTCTAGACGTACTCACATTCTAATTGTACATATTTTCTAGACGTACTGGTGTTCTAATTGTACATCTTTTCTAGACGTACTCACATTCTAATTGTACATATTTTCTAGACGTACTGGTGTTCTAATTGTACATATTTTAAAGACGTACTCACATTATAATTGTACATGTTTTATAGACATACTCGCATTATAATTGAACATATTTTATAGACGTACTTGCATTATAATTGTACATACTTTATAGATGTACTCACATTCTAATTGTACATTTTTTATAGACGCACTCACATTCTAATTGTACATATTTTGTAGACGTACTCACATTCTAATTGTACATATTTTATAGACGTACTCACATTCTAATTGTACATATTTTATAGATGCACTCACATTCTAATTGTACATATTTTGTAGACGTACTCACATTCTAATTGTACATATTTTATAGACGTACTCACATTCTAATTGTACATACTTTATAGACGTACTCACATTCTAATTGTACATATTTTATATACATACTTGCATTCTAATTGTACCGTACATACTTTATCTACGTACTCGCATTTTAATTGTACCGTACATCTATACTATAAGAGAGGTGTGTGTGTGTGTGTGTGTGTGTGTGTGTGTGTGTGTGTGTGTGTGTGTGTGTGTGTGTGTGTGTGTGTGTGTGTGTGTGTGTGTGTGTGTGTGTGTGTGAGTGATATATTAAATATCAATTATTCCTTTTTGGGTGTCGATGGGGGAGTGTTTTACGCACCTACAAAAAATAGAAAAAAACCCAAATTGATTTCTTCAAAATGCCAACAGGATTATAATATCATCAGGCAATGCCGGGTACTCCTGCTATACTTTATAAACATACTCGCATTCTAATTGTACCGTACATACTTTTTAGACGTACTCACATTGTAATTGTACATAATTTATACAGTTACTCGGTTGAAAAAGGATAACGTGTAAAAGTTGTGGTCTACATGATGTGCACACAAACAAACAAACAGCTAATGGACACAAATGCAATACCCTCTCCTCTGGCAAAGGTAACAATCCATCATTTTGTATGCATTTGTGTACCGTACTTCATCCACCAGGATGGCCAGAGACTTACCAGTGAGCTGTCTAGCCTGGGTTTGATTAAAGACTCGACTAGAAACTGTTGGTGCTTCACATCACTTACATCTCTCTAGAATCTAGAGCATCCCTTTTGAGTTGTTGATTTTGTAGTTCTAATTTATTTGGGTTATGCCCGTACAGCTCACTAGCCTTATGCAGATGCCATTTTGATAACAATGGGATTGATGCACGAGGAAGGACAATGAGAATGAGTGGGATTCATGGGCTTTGACAACTCACCTGTAATTCTCTGAGAAATGCATTTCCTGCAGAGACATCATTATAAGTGCTTTTTGTTTGAATGTCAATTGCAAGCTCATTCTGAAGTTCACATGTTGAACACAATCCCATATTTGCTTGTTTTGAATATCTTGTTCCGTTAAATATTGAACCTCACCTTAGGGAAGTAACGAAAACCCATCGTGAATGGTTCATATACAGTAATATCTGTTCAAAATTTTGTATAAACTTTCGACAAAATTGATGCTAATGGGAGAGTGAGGCAACAGAGGAGAAAAAGGGAAACGCACCAACAGTGGGACAGCGGGACACAAGCAAGGGAATGAATAAAAACCACCTTTAGAGGCCATTTTTCCCCGCAAGCGGGGGTTGGCCTTTTTCGGGCACCGTGGTTGTTGTTGTTTTTTGGTCCCCTTTTTGAAGCAATGTTTTACGGCCGGATGCCCTTCCTGACGCCAACCCTTTTTGCCGCCTTTAACGACAAACAGGGAATTACCAGTGAACTGGTACTCAATTAGCCGACCTCGGAAGGATGACAGGCTGAGTCAACCCCCCTGGCGTTAATTCAGCAGTCGACCGGGATTCGAACCCAGGATCCTAGGATCCTAAGCCGGCACCCTAGCCGCTAGCCCAACACCAGGGTTTTCCCTGGGAAGCAAGGGAATGAATGAAGCTGGGAAAATAAGAGTGGAATGAATCCCATCTGAATGATAAAAGAAAGACTTGCATTATGGACTGAAAGTGTAATTCGATATTCTGTTGGATGTACATTGTACAATTTTATCAGAATAATTAAATTCATGTCGGTTCAGAACCCCAAGAAGAGGCAAATATCAGATGAGCATTGAGAGAAGTAAAATATTTGGAAACAAAAGGGCTTGCACGTGTCTGATTATGCAAAAGGGAAGAGCAGATGGTGTCCACCGTTGGTTGTTGGTGAAATCCCTAAACTGTTTACTTCTGACAGCGATGCAGATTTTATTTTTGTTACAATTTTTTTTTTTTAACCTTGTATGATACATAGCAATGAAGGTTAAAATAGGTGACAATGACCTAATGGAATGATATCTCATGTCCTATACTGTTGTGTGAAAAAGCGGTTTCCATGTACACATGGGGCTTGACACCAAAAATTTGCATCAACTGATGTTAATGGCCTCCATCAATGCAACACCGTTCATAAAAACTTGTGCCTGTTCTTATGGTAATACGTTGCACTTCCGAGATATTAATATGGCGGCAATGAAGATAATAGTTGTGATCTGTGCCGTTGATCAAAGCTGATGTCGACTACTTCGGATAGCCCAACATTGTGCAAAGCCATATAGTGTGTTACATGCAAAATTTATAACACAACTAACTAAAACTAACTATAATTATATAAATGATATGTGAAGAATCACTGTAAAGTGACATCACTTCATTAATATACGTAAATAAAATGAATTTTGTTGAATTCAGCATTAAACCAAATATACAATGAACTGTAACAGGCAGCATGGGCTTCGAGTGTTGAAAATGACAAGTTTATTCAAATAAATGACCAGGATTATAACTAATTATTTGACGTATGTGGGAAAAGTACACGCCCAGACCAGGAATCGAACCAAGGTCCTCTGGAAAACCGCACCAGTGCTCTGCCATCTGAGCTATCTGGGCGACCCTGGCTGAGCATGCAATTTTCCCACACATATGATTGCCACTCTCTTTCCGTTAATGCTTCCGGGGCACTCGCTGCCAACCATAGGAGCACCAACGGCCTGCTCCTGAGAGGGTCTTCCAGAGGACCTGGGTTCGATTCCTGGTCTGGGCGTGTACTTTTCCCACATATGTCAATTAATAAGTTTATTTAATTTTGAACATGATGTAATTTAGACCAATGTTGAAGTCCGTATTCAATTTTAATCTGTGTGGTCAATTAAAGAGCACTCAGATGCTTGCATCAGTGTCACTTCATTTGAACATGTACCACCGTTTAGACGTTACTTGGTTACATTTGAACATGTACGTTGCTGTTATTTTGCTTTGATGAAGGTTCTTAGCCTCAAAGAATGGGAATGTATGTTATTATTTTGTGCCCTGGCAGTGGGAGGCTCAGAAGCAGAGAGAGCTGGGGAGATTGGAATTGGAGGAGGTTTGGAAGAGGGTGAAAGTGATGGAGAGAGTGAGGAGGAGAATGCTGAAGCTGGAGTTGGGCATTGCAAGTGGTTCAACTCTCGCCTTGGCTTTGGATTCTTGTGCATGACGTCTCAGCGTGGAGAAGACCTGGAAGCATCAGTTGACGTTTTCGTACACCAGGTGATTGTTCTTTTGGGACTCTTTAGGATGTTCTAGTAACTTCCTCAACGGTATGAACTTTCAACAATCTTAAAGCTGGGTCAATACACAAGTGACAGCACAGAAATCGATCCACTGAGATTTGATGAGATTTGGCAAGGGATGCTTCAAGTCAACATGTATACACTTTATACTTCCAAGGTAATCCAGTTTTAGTGGTGCATGGGAACCATATTGTGATGTTTTTACCTGTTTGAAGGATTCAGTATGAGTCCATAAACAACATTTCTGCTGTTGTGGCAAGAACGGTCAGCAATATGTGATGTTTTTTTTTACTTTACAAGATCGAGGAATAGCGAGATGACAGAGTGGATGAACTGACAGTTGGGGGGGCTGTAGGGCAACAGTCGGACACAATAAGCAAAGGGAATGAACAAACAAAAGAGGAGGGGAGAAAACACAGCAACCTGCAAGTAATATGGTTGGATTAGGTAGGATTAATGGGGATAAAAATATTGTGGGTAGCAATGGGGGTGATATGAGATCATGGTGCACCATCTGCTTGAACCCCTAGACTCCAACCATTGAGTGTGACGTCATAATTTTGCGACGGCATTTCAGCATCCACGCTGCCCGTCGTACTCAGGAGACAATGTCGGGTGTATTGTTCATCTCATAAACAGCCTGGGTTAGAATCTAGACCCAGCTATAAACCGTATTCTTGGTGTTTTGCAGACAGGGTGATTCATCAATGTGTGTGCCATCCCTCGGATGGACGTTAAACTGGGTGTCTCGTCTGCCGGCATTGCTTGGTGGTCGTTAAAGATCACATGGTTTCCTCATTAAGAGTAGGCGAGCTATCACCAGCATCATGAATACATTTCAAATTCCTCGGCAATACTGCTGGGAAGGCAATGGCAAACCACCCAGTATAACTCATTGCTAATAAACTGTGTTGGCAACACCAACTCTCTGTAACAGAGTATGGTACATCAGAATCAGAAACTTTGGTATTAATCTGTAAAAAGCGACTATTTTGACCTTGACCTGACATTGTTTTACCTGTATAAATAAATATTTGTTTGTCTCAAAAATTTCTATAATGTTATATGAACGCCATGATCCATATATCTGACTATCTCAATATCTGACGTTCGCTATACCTTGATGTTTATGATTATTACCACACCCATTCCTTTATTTAAGCTAGTTCATGCCACCACATAAGACTGCATTCATCAGTCAGCAGTGGTGTTGAACTACCTGCAATGCACATAGGCACGTAGTGCCGTGGGAGAGGTAAAAACTCTGCTGGAGGTAAAGCAGTCACGCAGCGTGCAATGCGTCAGTTGAGGTAGGAGACACAGTTGGGGGCAGTTCTTCATCTGCCACCAGACGCAGTTGAGTCAGTTAGAGATGGTTCAGTGCATCTGGAAGATGGACCAGTCTTCAGGAAGTTAAACGAATTGTTCAGTGAGATGATGATAACATTAATTCCCTTATGTTGACTTCAATACAGGAGGCCATTCAGCTCATCAAAGCCTGCACTCGTATTGCCAACTTATGGTTGTTTGTCCGTGCTCTATCCTTTTCAATTCTGAGCGTCAAGCAAGGAAGCAGCACGTACCATTTTAAAGTCTTTGGTATGGTTCGGCCAGGGTTCTAACCGCTGACCTCCCAGGCTCTAACCTCCCAGAGCGCATGCTCTAACCATTACGCCACCGAGTGTCGTTAAATGATGAACCCTAGAACTTGGCACAAGTACAAAACAACCCTGTTCTGCCTACGTGCCATGTTTCCGGCAAAAATCACTTTTGTGCATTGACTTTGGATAATATATGCAGCGAGCTCGTATTCATCTTCTGCAAGCTTATTATGACGTGGCGTGATGTTCATGTGTGCTCACAATGATGGGTGAATTTTTAGTGTATGCCGTCTCGGGGATACACACCTCAGCGTTATAAAACCATTGCTGTCAAGTGGTGCATTTCAGTCATTATGCACATGCAAACATTCAGGAAAGTGGTTCCATGTTCCTAATAACAGGGATGCAGCATATTCTGTGCTTTATCAACATAAGGATATTCCTACAGAAGTGCTGTGAACCTTTTGTGATCTGTATCCAAACCAAACTGGAAAATCTTGTAACATTTCCATTTCTTGTTCGTTTTATGACAGAGCAAGTTGTACATGGAGGGATTTCGGAGCTTAAAGGTAATCTGTGATCTCTCAATATTTCCAAAGTTTTCACTTATTTTGGGGCCATTTGTTTATTACGTCTGCAAATGTGGCCGAATTGTGAGCCCACGTTCTCTTCCTTCCCTCCAATGTTAACATTACTATCTTCTCCAAACCTCCTTTTCCTTTTCTCTCAACCCACTCCATACTCCACTGTTTTCCTTTCTATCTAATGTCATCCCCCGTTCTCTGAATTGGAATTCTGATAATTTAATTCTCCTCTCTCCCAAGAGCATTAATCAATAGATGGATCCTTATTGCAAGTTCTATGGAAGTATCACCTTGTTCCTATGACAATTTAATCTTCCATTTTCATTTCTTTAGGAAGGGGAACCAGTGGAGTTCCTATTTCGTAGATCACAAAAGGGGTTGGAAGCTTTGCAAGTGACTGGACCTGGTGGGGATGCTTGCAAGGGACAAGGCCGAACGCCAAGACAAGCAGGCAGAAAACGAGGACAGGACAGGTGATTGTTATAATCAATTCTTGATTTAAAAAAAAAAACTTTGCCCTTAGTCGCATCATGCTATACCAGCTATCTACATATGCCATACACAAATGAATAATCTCAAGTAGGACAGATGCTCGTCTCCCGATGGAGGGCGGTCATAGTTGGGGTGCATAAGGTTATAAAGTTGATTTTCAGTTTGATTCGATGGATAATTATGGATCGGGTGGGAACATTATGGGCCTGAAAGGCTTGATAACATGATTGGATTTGAGGAGTGAAAACTTTGTAGGATGAGCGGGTCCTGAATTGATGAAAAATATTCAATTCGTTTTTGTTCAGTGAAAGGACCCTTAAAGTCTTTTAGACCACAGAGGGATGTAAAAGTCGAAAGGGGTCCAAAGTGCTGAAATGGTCATAAAAGGACTACAGGGGTTTAAAGGGTCATAAGGTGTCAAAAGGGAATATGGGATCTAAGGGGTTTAAAGAGTCTATGGGATCTAAGGGATCAAAAGAGTACATTCCCATATAAGTTAGAGTCTAAATGCCAAAAGGGATATAAAGGATCTAAAGGCTTTATAGGGTCTAAAAAAATATAAGGGTCCAATGTGTTGAACAAGTCTTAAAAGGTCTAAAGTGTTAATTAATAAATACCCTTCCTTCCGTCCATGGTACAATGAAGCTTGTGGTGAGGCAGTTGCCATGAAGCAACTTGCCTTCACCTCATGGAAGGCCAATCCAACTGAAGGTAATCTCAGTTCCTTTCACAAAGCTCGGAACAAGTGTGTGTCTACCCTCAGGAGAGCCAGGAAACAATATCTCTCTACTCTCAAGACTGAACTATCAAACCTGTCTCCCTGGCATCTGGTCAAATCTGTTCCTGGTGTTTGTTCCCCTTCCATCCCCTCCCTTACCTTAAATGGCGACACAGCTGACACCGCCCGTGACAAAGCCGAATGCGTCAACTCTGCGTTTGCCTCAAAATATTGTGTCCCGAACCCATCTCTCTCTGTACCCACCTTACCCAGTCGAACCCAACTGCTCCTGGACTCTGTGTCCTTCTCTCCTGACAAGGTGGAGAAGTTATTGTCAAACCTCGACTCTGATTCTGCAACTGGACCAGACGGCATCAACCCACGGGTCCTAAAATCCTGCTCTGCCACTCTTTCATACCCTCTCTCTGTTCTCTTCACCCTCTCTTTTGCTCAAGGTCATCTGCCATCTGCTTGGAAATCAGCCAACATTACCGCTTTACATTGAAAAGGTGCAAAAACAGATCCTTGCAACTATAGACCAATCAGCCTGCTCCCAATTATCAGCAAGGTCATGGAATAAATCATCACTTTTGACATCAAATCCTTCCTCTTATCCAATGGCTTGATCTCGGATCATCAATTTGGATTCAGACCAGGTCACTCTACTCTGGACATGCTGCTTCTGCTGTCTCAACAATGGATGGAGGTCCTTAATGCCAAACAGGAAATCAGAGCTGTCTCCCTTGACATATCACGTGCCTTCGATACGGTCTGGCACCCCGCTCTGCTCACCAAACTCTCCTCCTATGGTATTCATGGAAATCTTCACGTATGGCTTGCGGACGTCCTCTCTGGTCGTAGTCAACGTGTGGCCCTGAATGGATTTCTCTCATCTCCCCTTCTTGTTCAGGCTGGAGTTCCCCAAGGCAGTGTTCTGGGCCCTGTGCTTTTTCTGGTCTTCATCAATAATTTCTCTGACTCTCTGAAAAATCCTCTATCTCTTTGTTGATGACTCCACTCTGTGCCGCTCCATGCCTCATCCCTCAGATCGGCAGTCTGCAGCCTCCTCACTCTCTGCAGACCTGGACAAAATCTCAGACTGGTCAAACAAGTGGAACATGTCTTTCAACCCTGACAAATCTCACACTCTCACTATTTCTCTCTGAAAAGACCGACTGGACAACCCTCCCATCTACTTTCTCAACAATCCTCTCGAAGAAGTTCTGTCACTCAAGCTTTTGGGTCTCACTATCTGCCATGATCTTTCATGGGAAAACCACATTTCCAAGCTGGTCTCAAGCCAGTCGCCGACTGGGCATCCTCGGTCGTGCGAAGTCCTTCCTTGGCACACCTGAGCTCCTCACCACATACAAGGCTTTCATCCGCAGCTCAATGGAATACTGCTCTCCCCTCTGGGCTGGTGCTGCTGCCTCACATCTCGCTCGTCTTCACGCTGTTGAAACCAAAGCGTTCAGAATCATTGGAATCTCCCGTGATGAAGCTACCTCCGAGGGCCTTTCACTTACTCACTCACCGCAGGCAGGTTGGTGGTCTTTCTGTCTTCTACCGACTTCTCTCCGGCCTAGCTCCCCCAGCTCTGTCTGTGCTCTGTCCCCCAAATATTCCTACAGGTCGCACAAGATCTGCCTGCAACCCTCCTATGGTTAAACTGCCAAACCCAAGACTCTCTGCTCACCTTCACTCTTGCATTCCTCTTTTCTCCCGCCTCTGGAACAAACTCCCTCACTCTCTTCAATCCCTCTCCTTCCTCCAGGTCTTTAAAACAGCTGTTCACCACCATCTCTTATCTATCCCCATCCAAAACCTTTATCTTTTCTACACCCGTTAATTCACCCGTTATAGTGTCCATGTGTTTTTTTTGTTCGTTTGTTTAAAGTCTTATGATTATGTTCGTATGATTCCACATGCTGCCCTGTCTTCTAGCAACCATTGAAATTAGGTTAAAATATCGTCAGTCAGTGCAGTATACTGTTTATTCTACCAGGTGAGCGTCAGTGTTATTGCCCCTATGTTTGCACATTGACATCATGAATCATCTTGCTGAGTTTCCAAACGATCCTTTGAGCTGCCTTGGAGAAGTAGTGGAAAACGAAAAAATGTCAATGGACTTTGCTGCCTGACTACTTGACTGACAGAAGGAAGGACGGACTGACTGAAGGACATTGTTATGGCTTTGGCAGCTCATCTCTACTTTGTTGTAGATTAGCTAAAAAGGGCAAATGTCTTATCCCTTCTTTCTCCAATCTCCCTTTCCTTATCATAAAACCCAAACACTCCCTTACAATCAATGTTCCCTTTTTTATTTTTCCACCTACCAATGCTTTTCTCAAATGCATCCCCTCCCCCACCTTTTATGAACATTCATTATGTTGATTCCATTCATTGGCTGACTGCCAAAAGTGTTCCCCCTAGCTATCAATCATTGGTTTAGAGCCTTGGACCATGGGTTGGCAACCGTTTTGTGCAGAAGAGCCAAACAAAATTAAAACCTTGAGCAGTTGGTGCACAAAGAACCATTTGTTCAATTTAAACACAATTAACGTAGCTGACTTCATTGTGGAAGTGTAATTATGAAATAGTAAAAATGTAAAGTTTCTTTTGTACTTCAATTGCCATTTTCTGTTCAAAAAAAACCTCAAGCCATGTTCAACTCTTCATTAAAGATTTGGAATTCCAGAAAACTTTCAGTAAAAACTAAGATGAAACTATTCAATTCCAATGTCAAATCAGTGTTACTCTATGGTGCAGAAACATGGAGAAATTTGCAAGGAAATGGAACGCAAACTGATGGTCTTCTTTCATAGATGTTTAAGAGAGATTCAAAGGATTTTCAAAGAATGAAGATGGCGATGTGTAAGACATGTATTGAGAAAACAAGAGGGACATCGAACTAAAGAAGCTATGTTTGGGACACCAATAGGGGAAAAAAGAGGGGAAGGCCAAGAAACACGGATAGGAGGAGAAATGTTGAAAATGAACTTCAGTTAGAAAGGAGAATGGCACTGGAATATGCGGAGAGGAATGCTCAAAACTGAGCAGAATGAGGAATCTCGTTGCGGCCGTATGCGCTTAAAAGCACAACGTGTGTGAAGAAGAAGAAGATTGCCATGTTCTAATGGGAGTTTTGCTGCTGCATCCCTCTACTGTTCATTTTGTCCTGTTATATCCTGATCCGTTCAATACACTCGCTCTTCCATGAGCCACAACTGTGCAAACAAAAAAATAAAATAAAAGTCCAGTTCGTAGCTGGTCAAGTTATGCTTCATGCAGGCATTCAGACTTTATTCTGTTAATCTTGAGTGCAAATTGTTTTTATTGTATTGCATGTGGGAGAATGTCTGTTCACTCCAAACATTGTGAACAGAGAAAAACAAAAATCTGAAACCGAACTTACACAGATGGACTGATTGAAAGATATCGTAACCAATCATAACTCAATTAAACTACAGACTCAGGAACACAAGCAACACTGAGAGTGTTATATATATATATATTGTCGCGTCCGTGGCTGATGAAAACCAGCTTTTGACGGATAGCCGAACAGTTAACTCCAAGGCAGCATTTTGAAACTTGGCAGTATTATTTTTGTCGCGTGTGGGCGAGGAAAACCAGAGTGCTTACCTCAGATGGAACCACATGGGGCTTATTTCTCAAACCCACAAACACCGATATGAGACAAAGAAAATTCACAATAGAAGAAATGAAATGCAACAATAAAGGATTTGATGAAATAATTGTAAGACGGTAAAATGTCAAAATTAGTGTTGAGGTAAAAACAATAGTTCTACTTGAGGGACCCTCCATGCTGACACAAATACAGACACACTGGGGAAAGATAAAAGAAAAGAAATGTCCTCACTCAGCTGTCGTCTCGACGAGCACTTTTGTGAGGTCGGTCGACGAGAGGACTGTGCGTCAAAGCGCCCAAACAATGGCGCCGGTCAATCATGCACTTACCCCGAGCCACGAAGCGGAAGCAAGATGTCCTCCTCTCTCTCTCTCTCCTCACCGGGAAGCACAGCGCGGTCACAAGCTCCCCAAAGAGCTCTGCGTCAAACAAGAGCCCCTCCCTCAATGGGGAAAAGGGTCCACAAAGCTCCGTTGTTCTCATCCCGAGCACACCCAAGAAGAGCGACCGTCCGCCACAAAGCCAGCCAGCACCAGAGAGCGTGAGAAAATGGATTCTTCCTCTTTACTCCTCCTTGCTCGCCAACATTCCAGCTGTCTGACGTCACACTCTGTCCAATCGCCCGAGCACTGTTCATTGCCCCAAGGCTCCTTAACCAATCACGAAGCTAGTGGCGTGATCTCTCCATTACGAGTCATCGGGGGCGGATTTTAGTCTGCATCGGCAAATGTGCTGTGTTTTTGTTGGCCCTAGCGGCGGTGTGGGCGGATGGAGCCCATTGCATGGCTGGCTGAGTGCATGTTAAAAAAAAAACCCCACACAGGAAAAGTCACAGGGGTAATTACACACTGGGGAATTACCCTCATGCCCTATCTAGTTAACACAAAAGCCACTCCCCTTATGGTGACATGCAAACACTCTTAACCTGACAGGTTTCCTACTTATTACATCGAGATTCTTCTTCTTCTGCGCGTCGACGGTCCATGTTAAAACCTATACGATCCTAACTTCATGATGGTATTTCTTCCCTATCCCCACAAATGTAACAACATATATATATATATATATATATATATATATATATATATGATACATAGAACATGATACCCCGCATAGTGTTCAAGTATACACAGGGAGGGCCTTGCCGTTAGCAGCGATTACATTATTGAAAATCCCTGTGAACTGCAAATCTGGAAACTTCGGGGGTAATGGGGAAATAGGGTTAGGAACTTCAACTTTAAAATTTGTCCAAACTATACCTTTAATTAACATGTGTGCACATTGTTTTTGTGCTATTTATTTTCATGAATAAGAGTTATTAACAACATAAAAGAAAGTATTATTTTCCTGTATCAAGAACATAAAATATAGTTTCTTTTCTTGAGTTATTATTATTATTATTATTATTATTATTTCAATTATTATTATTTCTTGAGTTATACATATTATTATTATTATATTATTTCAGCTTGTGGCTGCGGGTTGCATCATTGCTGGGAGCGTGGCTGTGCCGCTGATACAGTTCTCCCTGTTTCCAGTATGCTGGTACTTAATTTTCCAACCTCAGAAGGATGACAGGCTGAGGCAACCCACCTGGTGTCTTTTATTTTACCCGAAACACATGCTACACCCTCTCATGCTGTCTATCGATATATTGCATGGTTCTTGGAAATATTATTAAGACTTTGTTTTATACAGTTTTCAACTATATAATTCAATTTAGATAAAGATTTAGAGGTTTGAAGACACATAAGCAAATAAATTCCGGATTTGACCTCTATTTTCTCAGGAGCTATTACACACCATTTACTATAAGATAGTTTTCTATTGCTTTGAGAAGTATTACAATATCTAATTTTGTGCCCTCCTTCCTTGTCCAAGTACTTTCTTCTAAATTGTTCCTGTTGTCATGGAATAATAACTAGAAAGGCACTCTTCAACGTCACGACGTCGACTGATATGTCTCCGCCCACATTATTGCATCATTATAATACTTGTACCAAGTTTGATTTAAATCTATTCAGCTGTGCCCACATTAACACATTTTTACTTGACATGACCTCTGACCTTTGACCTATTGACCCCAACATTTAATCAGTTCATGTTTACATCATTATACATACCTGTACCACATTTTATTTTAAATCCCTTTAGCTGTTCACAAGTTCTCACATTTTTACCTGTCATGACCTCTGACCATTGGCCTTTGACCATGGGACCCCCAAAATCTAATCAGTTAATCTTTACATCATTATACATATCTATACAAAGTTTGAATTAAATCCTTTTAGCCATTCTCAAGTTATATACCTATTACAGACTTTGACCTTTAACCTTTGATCTATTGAACCCAACATCTAATCAGTTAATCTTGACATCGTTATACATACCTGTGCTAAGTTTAAATTCGATCACTTCAGCCATTCTAGAGTTGTAGATCTATTACAGACTTTGACCTTTGACCTCTTGACCACAAATTCTAATAATTTAATCTTTACATCATTATACATACTCATACCAAATTTGAATTAGATCACTTCAGCCGTTCTCAAGTTATAGACCTATTACAGATTTGACCTTTGACCCCAAAATCTAATCACTTAATCTTTACAATATTATACGTACCTGTACCAAGTTTGAATTAGATCACTTCAGCCGTTCTCAAGTTATAGACCTATTTCAGATTTGACCTTTGACCTCAAAATCTAATAAGTTAATCTTTACATCATTATACATGCCTGTACCAAGTTTGAATTGGATAACTTCAGCCGTTCTCAAGTTATAGACCTATTACAGATTTTACCTTTGACATTTGACCTTTGACCCCAAAATCTAATAATTGTTAGCTTTCCAACGATCCCATTTTTATTATTCTATGACAGCAGGAACTCTGGACTAAAGTGTGACACATGGACGGATGCGGCTAATTTTAGTAATAGAAGATTGTCCTGGTGCGTCAGTGTCCTATTGCTTGAATAACAGCTTAGAGTGTAAACGATCAACATGTTACTGCAATTTTTGTAAAACTTGCATTTTATATCTCGGTTTAAAAGTGTTATTTATTAAACTTATTGCACTGCTGTATACCCACAACCTTTTCAGGTGTTTTAACTGTGGTGGACTGGAGCATCATGCCAAGCAGTGCCAGTTGCCACCTCAACCCAAGCGATGCCACGCATGTCACAGTGTTGGTCATATGATCGCGGCCTGCCCTCTTCGCCAGGCTTCAACGGTCTCCAGCAGGAGTCCTGCTTCTCGAATGCCCCTCTCCGGCTCTTCCAGAAGTGGTCCAACCAGCCAAGAAACAAACTAAACTTCCATACGTACCAGTGTTATTCTATGACATAATGCAAGTATTGGATTAAATATTGCATGACACTAGGTTTAAGGTAGGTTTAACCTGAGAATTGTTTTCGGAATGCGCCATTTGTCAAACGCTTAACTTCGGCACTGATATGGAAACTAGCTTTGCGAGCGGATTGTGCTCGATCACGCAGCCTCAGCATCTGTCCTGGTTTAACCGGGGGGCATTTACTTTTTACTAAATCTTCAAGAAGGATTGTACTACAATGTCGCAACTAGTGCATCACTTCAAGAGGGAAACATAGATGAGTCTTTGCTGTTTAATAGTACAGTTCAGTAGTTTAGTTTGGCAGTGCAAAGCTATATCTTCACGATATAAATTTTTATCTCAGCTGATGCTGCAAGTTCGATGAGGTATTAGTTCAGACTAGATCTCAACTGAAACGCGTTACTGAAGATTGGGAAACAATCAATACCAGCAGGTACTTGAAACTAATATTTATGCTGGCAAACCTTTCTTGCTAAAATCAAGGTCAATTGCTTTAGCCATTACCTCAAACTAGAACACCAATACTCATACATTTACCTCACGTTAAGTAAAGTCTTGTGCTTGGACTCAAACTAGAACGACACTCTTCGATGTCACCGATATGCCTCCGCCCACATTATTACATCTTATAATGCTTTCATTATAATACATTATAATGCTTTAAATCCATTCAGCTGTTCTCAAGTTATCACATTTTTATCTGACATGACCTCTGACCTTTGACCCCATAATTTAATCAGTTCATGTTTGCATCATTATACATGCATGTACTAAGTTTTAATTTAAATCACTTCAGCTGTTCACAAGTTATCACATTTTTACCTGATATGACCTCTGACCTTTGATCTTGGGACCCTAAAATGTAATCAGTTAATCTTTACATCATGATACATATCTGTACCAAGTTTGAATTAGATCCCTGTAGCCTTTCTCAAGTTATAGACCTTTTACAGACTTTGACCTTTTGACTCCAAAATGTAATCAGTTATTCTTTACATCGTTATACATATGTGTACGTAGTTTGAATTAGATCCCTGTAGCCTTTCTCAAGTTATAGACCTTTTACAGACTTTGACCTTTTGACTCCAAAATGTAATCAGTTATTCTTTACATCATTATACATATGTGTACGAAGTTTGAATTAGATCCCTTTTGCCGTTCTGAGGTGATAGGCCTATTACAGACTTTGACCTTTGACCTCTTGACCCCAAAATGTAATCGGTTATTCTTTACATCATTATACATACGTATACCAAGTTTCAATTGGATCACTTCAGCCGTTCTCAAGTTATACATCTATAACAGACTTTGACCTTTGACCGCTTGGCACTAAATTATACTGAGTTAATCTTACATCATCATACATATCTGTACCAAGTTTGAATTAGATCACTTCAGCCATACTCAAGTTATAGACATATTACAGACTTTGATCTTTGACCTCTTGACCCCAAAATCTAATCAGTTCATCTTTACATCATCCTACATAATTGTACCAAATTCGTTCAGAATCACATCGCTGGTTCACAAGTATATCGTGATAACAGGATTTTTACCGAACATGACCTTTGGCCTTTGACCTCGTGACCCCAAAATCTAATCAGTTCATCTTTACCTCATTATACATACATGCACCAAGTTTGATTAAGATCCCCCTTCAGCCATTCTCAAGTTATCGCGGTAACGAAAACCTATCACGGACGGACAGACGGACGGACAGTTGGACAGACAACCTGAAAACATTATGCCTCTGGCGACTTCGTCGGCGGAGGCGTAATAAAACTTCAAGTTAACTGAAATCAGTATTCCAGAAATTAATCGAACCGAGTTTTTTGTTTTTCATCCTGAACAGCAACTTTAATTTTGGACCTTCTTACTCTCTAATGTATCAACATTACCTTATCGACTTGGTGTCAAATCGTTATGACATCATCGCGTAATATCGGAATACTGTACTTTGTGATTGCTGTATTTCATCATCTTTTTGTCATCCCAATTTCAGGTGTTTCATAACTTTTAACTTATCGTCCTTTTATGACAAATTTACCTTTGTTTTCTAAACTGTTTGATTTCTTCAATCATAATGCTTTGATTTTTCTTGTGTTCATGGTTTTTGATTTTTCTATTGATCTATATTTTTACATTCTAAACGTATTTATGTTGATTCAAGTTTCCAAACGGCTTTAAACACCAAAAGTCTTTTAATTATGTTTACATCCAGCTATTGTTTCCAGGCAGTCTGTTTCTTGAAACGTCTGCTTATGAATATTTTACTTGAATTATGTTATTATAATTTTGGGGGTGTTGTATTTGTACTTGCATTGTATAAAAATCTATTTTGGTTAATCTCTTTTCCCCCTTCATTTAATATTCTTTTTTAAAAATTATAACTTTTTTTGCTTGAATTCCAAATTAGGTACAAATGTCCACCTATTTACTCTTTATACACATGTTAGCATTGTTTTTAAAATGTAGTGTGATGATTAGACATTTCCATTTGTCCTAATGTTTCACTCGAACTGTACAGATATAATCGAATCATCCTGTTAGCAACAAAGTTCATTTTATTCCAAAAATATTCTATAGAATGCTGTTTTGTACTATCTTCCTCTCATGAGTGTTCCCTTTCTTCCTCTTCCTCTCTGCTACTCAGGTTTTATTGAATGTTTACGATATGCAATTGAGTCGTTTGCTCTTTTAAATGTTTTTTAAAATGATTTTTAACTTTAGAATGTGACAGACAGCCGAATGTATCTGAAAAAAGACTTGAAAAAGAAATCGGGTTATTCTTATCTACCTCAGACTTCCTTAGGTTTGCGTTTCAACACAAAATCTTACTTCATGAGGGTGATGCGCTGAGGTATTATTCAAAACAGGAGTGTGCCAATGATAAATGTTTGTTGTGAAATCAATGTTAGGTTATTTTGTTGTGAAATCAATGTTAATGTAAAAGGTGAGTTTGGGATTGCCTTTTTGAGTGGCAGGTTATGAAAGGCATTTGTCTGTTATTCCTTCACCAGTTAATGTAATGCAGCACAGAAAGCAACAACAACCAGCCAAACATCATGCATGTGAAGCTCAGACCAAATGATTGTTTTTGCTTTTCCAATATGATGTGAATGTTAAAGTGATACTTTCACATGAACTATCATATTGCAATAAAGCCGTTTCCATGTGCTGTATTCTGTACATTTTTATACCGTATTGTGTACTTTGAAATCTTGACAGCAATGTTGTGCTAAAGACTGGTTTGATGGTTTTTTGGTCCATTGATATTATATATAAAACAAGACCGGAAATCCAACAGCGGCGTAGCCATCTTGTAAAATATTATAAACCACAAATACACATGTTTAGCTTTTTTAAACAGTTGCTAATGCTGTTCATAACATTAAACAAACAAATTTGGAGGAATCCAGGCATCCATGAGGTAAGTTTTACTTATAGAACTGAGCGAAGATCTACTGTAATCTATATACCCCACAATAGTTGGGTACATGCCGTATTGTTGGAAGAGACGTAACGCCGATGTTTTCGATATTTCATGGTCATTTTAACAATCGGTTTGTTTGTGTTTCACACTGAATGAAAAACGTAAAGGTAGAGCATGGCGATTGTGATATATGACAGGTTCGACGATATCTTCGGCATGAACGGCATATAAAGCAAAATGGCGGTGTGTGTAGACTCAGCCAGCCTTACGCCGTAATGACATCAGACGTTATAACATCACCCTGTCATGTGACCAGATCCTCAGCTCTGATTGGTATATGTTTGAGGGGACATACATACAGACTGACAAACACTGTTCTAGACGGCTTTGCCCTATAGGCTACGCCGTAAAAAATTGTCCGTCCCCCCCCTCCCCTGTGTGTGCAGCACAATGTGCACCAAAGGTGGGCCAAGAAAGGTATACCCAGGCAGGAGTGCCTGTTAGTACAAGCAATATGTAAATTATTGGGGAAAATGCCAGGGGCATAGAAAAGGCCCCTTTATATAAGGGTATGTGCCATGTGGCAAAGTATAGAAAAGAAGGGACAAAAGGTCCATAGCTTGTAGAAAATGTCGAACAATACAAAATAAGGGACATTCAAAAAATGTTGTGTGCATGCTGGACTACCCTAGTGTTCTTAGGAGGAACCAAGTAATGCTCTATAAAAGTTCATATAAAGGGGCACCCTACATCTGGCAAATAAAATACATTTACTTCTTCATGCAGGTTTATGAATCAAATTGTTGCCCCTTCGAAGGTGAAGTAAACACTTTCTATACACTAATTTATCAATGAAATTAGAGGCAAACACACACATACAATCTATTGTGTCTCTGTAACCAATTTTGTGGCTAATATATGCTTGATTTGGAAAGTTGGACTTAAAAAAAAAGAAGTTGTACTGAATTTTGCAACAAGTACTCGATGTACAAATGTTCACATATTTATGAATTTATTATAATGGTGTAAATTGAATTCAAATGTATAGATCATAAATGGTTCACCTTCTATGCATGCGCACCTCCTGAGATATAATACATATACATATTTATTAACTTACAGCAATGATAACATATTACATAATTAAAGTGTATAGCTGTGTTTACTCTTCCAACTCCAGGCCCACAATGTTTTAATACCAGCTTGGCTCGGCTCGCGTCGTTACTGAGGAACGGGCTTATTTTAGCTGAGGATAATGACTGTACCTGAGTTGCTGTGTTGTCATGATTTACACCAATCATAATACAAACAATTACTTTGCACAAATGTATTTGTTGTATTTGTGATATTACATTTTTATAGGCAATTTAGGTTGAAGATTTAGGTTGAATGTTTTTTTCTCAAGAAAGAACCCTTCAGCACATACCTAGGGGAGGGGTGGGTACAGACTGGAAGTTTGGGATGATTACGCCTCACCACCACGTAATTCAAAACACCTCACCACCAAGTAATTTAAAACACCTCACAGCCATACAACACGTAATAAAAACACCTCACCACCACGAAATTAAAAACACCTCACCACCACGAAATTGAAAACACCTCACAGCCATAAAACACATAATAAAAACACCTCACAGCCATAAAACACGTAATAAAAACACCTCACAGCCATAAAACACATAATAAAAACACCTCACAGCCATAAAACACGTAATAAAAACACCTCACAGCCATAAAACACATAATAAAAACACCTCACAGCCATAAAACACATAATAAAAACACCTCACAGCAATAAAAGACGTAATAAAAACACCTCACAGCCATAAAACACGTAATAAAAACACCTCACCACCACGAAATTAAAAACACCTCACAGCCATCAAACACATAATAAAAACGCCTCACAGCCATAAAACATGTAATAAAAATACCTCACCACCACGAAATTAAAAACATCTCAGCCATAAAACACGTAATAAAAACACCTCAGCCATAAAACACGTAATAAAAACACACCACAAAATTAAAAACACCTCACAGCCATTAAACACGTAATAAAAACACCTCACCACCACAAAATTAAAAACACCTCACAGCCATAAAACACGTAAAAAAAACACCACAGCCACAAAATGAAAAACACCTCACCACCACGTCATTTAAAAACACCTCACCACCACAAAATTTAAAACACCTCACCACCACGAAATTGAAAACACCTCACAGCCATCAAACACGTAATAAAAACACCTCACAGCCATAAAACACGTAATAAAAATACCTCACCACCACGAAACAGCCATAAAACACGTAATAAAAACACCTCAGCCATAAAACACATAATAAAAACACACCACCACAAAATTAAAAACACCTCACAGCCATAAAACACGTAATAAAAACACCTCACCACCACGAAATTAAAAACACCTCACAGCCATAAAACACGTAATAAAAACACCTCACAGCCATAAAACACGTAATAAAAACACCTCACAGCCATACAACACGTAATAAAAACACCTCACAGCCATAAAACACGTAATAAAAAACACCTCACAGCCATAAAACACGTAATAAAAACACCTCACCACCACGTCATTTAAAAACACCTCACCACCAAGTAATTCAAAACACCTCACTACCACGTAATTATAAATACCTCACCACCACGTAAATCAAAACATCTCACCACCATGTGATTTAAAACACCTCACCACCACGTAAATCAAAACACCTCACCACCATGTGAGTTAAAAACACCTCACCACCACATAATTCAAAATACCTCACCACCACGTGATTCAAAACCACCAAGTGATTCAAAACCACCACAACGTTATTAAAAACACTTCACAACCACGGAAACAAAAGTTTGAGGGAGTCGTTAAGTGACAACACAGACACTGCCCAGATGTGTAGATATATAGATAAATGACTGTACCCGAGTTGCCGTTTTGTCATGGTTTAAACCAATCATAATTCAAACAATTATTTTGCACAAATGTATTTGTAATATACGTGATATCACATTTTATAAACAATTGAAGTTGAAAAAAAAAAATTCCCAAAAACAAAATTGGAAATTTTTCAAAAAAAATACCCTTAGGACATACCGACGGGAGAGATATGTGCATTCCAGACGTTTGGTACGATTTCACAAAAGTTTGAGAAAGTAGTTCAGCGACAACACAACACAACACAAGACAACACAGGACAACACAACACAGGACAACACAGGACAGACGCTGCACATCTATATATATATATATATATATATATATATATATATATATATATATATATATATATATATATATATATATATATATATATATACAGTATATAGATATAGATATAGATGACATTAACCGGTACAACATTGACAGACTAAACACAAAGTCACACTGAAAACGTTTTCATCCAATTTTACGCAATCGTGCATCACACCCCTAAATTAATTAATGCATAACCCCTCAAAAGAATGTGTTCGTCTATAAGCATGATAAGTATGCACTATCCTGTGTATGTACTCTGTGATTTTATGTCATGAAACATCTGCAAATGCTTTTTTTATTTTATCCATTTCTATGATATCAACTGTGTGTGAACTGTTTTCACATTGTGCACCACACTCGCAATGAATACTACCAGCAATGCCTTTCTAGGCGCAGCTACATGATGTACATAAGCATTGTTTGCTCCAACAAGCGCATCTTATATCAATGAGCAATTCTGAAGGTGTTGGGGCCTTGTCGGTGATAACAGGTACAACTGAGCGAACGTTTACTTTGTATCCATATTAGTAGATCGAAAATGCTGATCCTGGGGCAGAGCAGATCCATGTATCCCCCCCCCTGTCAATTTTTAAAAATGGGTGGAGCCTAACAAAAATAATTAATTAATTTAAAAAATTTTTTTTCTAAATTTCCCGATTTCCCGATTTGTCATTTTTACGATTTCGTGATTTTCACAAATTTCCAATTTTTTCTAAAATAATTAAATAATTATAAAAACCAATTTTTTAACCATACGGTTAAAAAATATTTTGAGTACAACATTGCAAGTTTGTGAACATTTGTGAATGTTTGTGATTGTGAATGTGAATTCCTACAGCGGGTATGCAAAAACCCAGGCTTACCATGGGTAATGCAATCCATCGCTAAAAAGGAAGCCCCACCCCTTATATATTAGAAATTATTCCTTTAAGTAAAAAAAATTAAAATATATATAATTTTAGAATTATAACAATTAATAAAATAAAATAAAAATTGAAATTTTAACTTAAAGGGATGAGAACTATAATAATATATATATATATATATGGCATTGACTTATCTTGATTTTGATATTAAAAATATTATCTTTGAATAACCAAAGTATTACAACAACAATGGAATTATTTATCACCGTATTATGATTAAATATAATTACGATGGCTGTTTGCCGCTGTGGTCTTGATTAGCGGCTGCAGTCGTTTGCCGCTGCGTTTGCCGCTTTGCCTCCTCGACCTTGGCCTCGTACTCGTCCCTTCGCTCCTGCCTGGCATGGCTCTGAGGTACTCCGCCGCAAGGCTTCTTCTGCTCAATACCCGCTCCACCCCATCATGCATCTCTGCCATCAAATCAAATGGACTCCTCCGACGACCCAGGTACATTCACCGTGGCTCCGGTCGTAAGTTTGTTTATTTGCAATCAGGTCACTCCATCCCCGTCCTCTGGTCGGCTCAGCGCACTCTCACTCTTCGTCCCAGCGCACCTGGTCACAGCAACGCACACGATCGCACCTCCTGCCTACGAACCCTGGCTAAATCACCTGAATTCATCCCTGCTGTTCAAAACAACATCAAGCTCACCCTGTTCAACACCCGGTCCCTCAACAACAAATGCCTCATCCTGAACGAATACATCCTGGATAACAAACTGGACTTTCTCTGTCTCACCGAAACCTGGCAACAACCTCTGGACTACTACACACTTAACCTCACCACACCCAATGGATATTCCTACGTCAATAAACCACGCTCGGAGGGCCGAGGTGGTGGAATTGCCGTTATCCACCGTCAAGACATCAAGACCAACCTCATCTCCATCTCATCTGCTCCATCATTTGAACACCTGGCTTTAAAACTCTCTGGTCGCACGCAGTCAGTCATGGCTGTCGTCTACCGCCCTCCCAAACCACACCCATCATTCCTGTCTGACTTCTCCTACTTTCTGACCCAGCTATGTTCCCTCTCCCCCTCAATCCTCCTCCTTGGTGATTTCAATATCCACATGGACTCCACTGACTCCACAATAACCACTGACTTCACTGATTTACTCACCTGCTTTAACCTCACTCAACATGTCGACTTTCCTACCCATATCCGTGGTCACATTTTGGACCTTGTCTGCTCCACTGGATTAAATTTGCACCATCTCTATGGCTCTGACCTCACCCTCTCTGACCACTTAGCCATCACTCTGACCATCAACATCCCCGCCCCAACACCAAGGCATTATCACACAATCAACTTCCGTAAGCTAAACGCTCTTTCACCTACCTCATTCTCATCCACCCTCTCTGAAAAAATGTCCACTTCTCCCTTCATTGACCTCCACACCCCTTCTGACCTCACTGACTACTACAACCACACTCTCTCCTCCTGCCTTGACCAGCTTGCGCCTGTAAAAACCAAAACAGTTTCTTTCACCCATTCTGCTCCCTGGTTTACCCCTGAACTCCACCTGATGAAAACTCGTGCTCGCCAACTTGAAAGACTCCGCAATAAAACGGGTCTCACAGTTCACTCCCAAGCCTACAAGGACCACCTACAACACTACAAAGATGCCCTCTCCCGCGCCCGCTCTGCCTACTACTCTCAAATTATCCACTCTGGCTCCGGAAACCCAAAAGCACTCTTCTCGACAATAAACAAACTCCTCCGCCCCCTGAACACCACCTCCCAGTCATTCACAGTAGACAACTGCATCTCCTTCCTCTCTTTCTTCCAACGCAAAATTGACAACATCTACAACAGCTTGACCACCGCCGCACCCGCTCCCCCTCCAACCACCTGCCCCCCCTTGTCCTGCCATCCCCTGTCTCGGTTCTCCCCAATCTCCCCTACTGACCTCTCTGAACTCCTCATAGGAATGAAAACTGCCACCTGCACTCTTGACCCCATCCCCTCCAGCTTTGTCAAAGCCTCCCTCCCTGCTCTCTCTCCACTTATCATTGCAACAATAAACTCCTCCCTGTCTACAGGCATCGTCCCACCTTCCCTCAAAATTGCTGCTGTTACCCCCATTCTAAAAAAACCTGGTCTAAACCCTGACACCCTAAACAACTTCAGACCCATCTCCAACCTACCCTTTCTGTCAAAAGTTTTGGAACGCGCTGTAGCCACTCAACTCAAACATCATCTCTCTGCCAATAACCTGTATGAAACATTCCAATCCGGATTCCGGTCCAACCACAGTACTGAAACTGCTCTCCTCAAAATCACCAACGACCTTCTCCTCTCCTCTGATGCTGGCAACCTCAACATTCTCGTCCTCCTCGACCTCAGCGCTGCCTTTGACACCATCGATCACACTATCCTCCTCACCCGACTTGAATCCACCTTTAACGTTACCGGCACTGCCCTCTCTTGGATTAAATCATACCTCTATGACAGATGCCAGTTCATCTCCATCAATAACTGCAAATCCCCCACTGCTCCCCTCCCCCAAGGTGTCCCCCAAGGTTCAGTTCTTGGCCCCCTCCTCTTCATCCTTTACCTGTCCCCGCTCGGTCACTTAATCCGCCGTCATGGTCTCCAATTCCACTGCTTCGCCGATGACATCCAGCTTTTCATCTCCACCAAGTTCGTCTCCACCGACACCCACTCTATCCTGACAAACTGCATCACTGAAATAAAATCCTGGCTTCAAATCAACTTCCTCAAGCTTAACTGTGATAAATCTGAAATAATCATCATTGGCCCAAAAACGCTCACAAAATCCACCCATAACTTTGCCCTCAACATCGACGGTATCCCAGTATCCACCTCCCCTCACATCCGGAATCTTGGCGTCATCTTTGACCAAACCCTTTCCTTCGACAAATACACTAAACAGATCACAAAGTCAGCCTTCTTTCACCTGAAAAACATTGCCCGTCTCCGCTCATCCCTCTCCTCCACGGCTGCAGAAACCCTCATCCACGCCTTCATCACCTCCCGTCTGGACTACTGCAATAGCCTCCTCTATGGTTCACCCTCAAAAATCACCAATAAACTCCAATACATTCAGAACTCCGCTGCCCGTCTACTCACCCATTCCCGGACCCGTGACCACATCACCCCCGTCCTTTACAAGCTTCACTGGCTCCCCATCCCCCAGAGAATCCAGTACAAAATCCTCCTCTTGACATACAAAGCCCTCCATAACCTGGCCCCATCCTACCTGGCTGACCTCCTCTCCAGACACACTCCCACCCGCAACCTCCGCTCTGCTGGTACAAACCTCCTGACCCCCTCCATCCGGACCAAATTCAGATCCTGGGGGGACAGGGCCTTCTCCATCGCTGCGCCCACCCTCTGGAACTCACTACCTCACACCATCAGAGACTCCTCCTCACTCACCACATTCAAAACATCACTAAAGACCCACCTGTTCAACACTGCATTCAACATTCAACCCACAGCATTTAACCCCTGACTATCACTTCTCCTTCTCCCTCCTTTTGCTTTAAATATTTCCCTATTGATTCTTGTCTTTTTTGAAATTGTTGTTTTCATGTATTGTTATGCATTATGTTTGCCACTCTGTCAAAGCGCCTTTGGGCTTCTGGAAAAGCGCTATACAAAATAAATGAATTATTATTATTATTATTATTATTACGATCATACTCACGCACAAAGTGGTATTAGAAAGCTGTTGATCGAAACACCAACGTTGTTTTCGTGGGGTATTAAAGCGAATGAAAATAATGCTAAGGACCGTAGAGTTGAATCGTTTTCGTTACCTCTTGTTATGCATAATTCGCAAATGCCCATGACGATGGAGGAAGCAAAAACAATGGAATTGTTTGAAGAAATTCTTAGCGCAGTTGAAATACATCTGATGAAAGCCGATGTTATTGAAAAGATGAAAAAGGAAAAGAACAAGTTTAGAGGCTTTGTTAATGGACAATATATTGTAACGAATTTGAGAAGTGTAACGAATCTGAGAAAATGTAAAGAATGTGAGAATTATGGTTTTGTTGTGTGTAAATGGCACCTTCCGTAAGTAAAGAAAGGTCGAAGCTCGTCCTCTTAGTTAATTCCATAAACCTACACACAGGACACCATATATCCTTTTAAATAGTTAGTCCCTTATTCTATGTAGGTTAAGGATGTGTTTCCCAATAGTTTGACTCTTCATTGCACCGAATTAAATAAGAGTAGGTCCCTCCGACGCCCCATGGCATCTTCCAAGTGCCAGGTTTGCCAGGTTTGCTGCATTTGACTCCATTACGCACGAGGTAACCACGAAGAAGAAAGGCGGGTCTCCACCTCGTCATAGAGGGGAGGAGTGAGTCGGCCCCGCTCAACCAACCCAGAACGAGGGGTTTGGCTTGAGAGGGCGGAGAGAGAACACTTGGGGGAGGTTCGCAAAGGTTGAAGGGCGGGGCCTATATAACCCGCAGCGGGACGCTCCCCACGGGAGATGAGCTGAGAGGAGAGATGAGTTCTGAATCCAGGAGATGAGCAGGTGTGACCAAGCCGCCGTGACACGTGCCGCGCTGCAGGAGAAACGGACCGAGGCAACGCAAGGAGCGCGCGAGGCAGCAGTGCGGAGAAAGGAACTTCGCCCGCGCAGATTGGGACCGCGGCTCGGCTTCTTGACGGCGATGCCTTCTGGCCCGACCGTGCCCAGGCCCCGCTGAATCTTCCTTGCCTCTCAAAGCCATCCATCTCCAAGCCCTTCATTCCTGCCTGCATTTCCCGTGTAAGTGTGAATGTTCGTCCGTCTTCCACGTTGTGCTGGGGTTTATTAATTAAGCTTGTATAGGTAAGCTAATGATTTACCTGTGTCTCCTGCTCCTTCCATTTTCTGTATATAACCTTGACTGCTCTCTTTGCTTTGGCTTGTGTAAATAATTAATAAATCCTGTTATTCCTCCGTACTTCTTCTTCTTCTTCATTCTCGTTCGGTCGCTTTAGTGGTTTCAATATTGAGTGTACGTGGCGCGATTCGGCCAACGTTCAGGATCGGGTTAGTCTTGGTAACAGTTCGTGCTGCGGTTGCTAAACACCGCTCGGCAATCAAGTAACATCTTATCCGCGGTACGAACGGGGCTGTGCACCGGCCTTTCCGGAGGCCCCGGTGCAGCTTCAGGGACCACGTCGGTCAGCAATAATCGAGGGGACTAATCCCCCCTCAAGGGGGAACCATAGGCCGACGTTGGGTTCCGTAACAATTGGTGCTAGGAGTGGGATTCGAGTCCCGAACCAAATTTTTTATAACATAAAAAAAAAAAAAATTTGGTCGAAATTACGAGCGGCCGAAATTTTGTTTAACATCCCAAATTGAGTCGTGCCATGGACAATCAAGGCGATCAGATGCAGGTGGGCGAACTAGAAGAGGGGTTAGGGGTAACCCAGGACCAGAGGGAAGAAATGGAGGAGGAGAACAATGGCAATGTGGTTGAGGGAGTTTCAGGTGCACAAAATGGTGCCCTCGCGCACGTGGTTGGAGAGGCGCAAAATGGCGCCTCGCACGAGCGCGCGGTAGCCGAGCCCGCTGTACCAGCGGACTTTAACATGCAGCCGTTTGACATGCAGCAGTTCATGGCCCGGTTCAGCGAATACATGGCAGAGTCGAAGTGCGACAACGAAAAAAAGAAGCAGGGAAATGGAAAACAGAATGAGGGCTGATAGTGAGAAAATGGAAAACAGAATGAGGGACGAAGTGAGGGGTACCAGGGCCCAAATTGGGAAGATAGACAGCAAATTTGAGGGGTTAGACAATAAATTGGAGGGGTTAGACAATAAATTTGAGGGGTTAGACAATAAATTTGAGGGGTTAGACAATGGGATAAAAGGGGTGAAGAATGGGTTAACGGGGCTAGAAGACAAGATGGAAGGCAAATTGAGGGAAATAAGGGAGCAATCCGCCTGGGAAATCAAACAAATGGGGAACCAGATAGAGGAGGTGAAAATCGGGTTGGAAGGTAAATTGGATGCTCAGAGGAATGAATTGGAACAGATGAGGGCGGCATCTACCAAAGAGATGGAGGAGATGGGGGAGGAAGTAAGACGAGGTGTAAACGAGGAGGTCTCGGGGGTACGCGAGGAGGTAAAGCGAGGTGAGAAGCGTATGGAGAAAGAGGTGAGGAATAATACGGCTAGGTTACAGGGGGGCATAGAGGATCTGACGAGGGGAGTAGAACAGCTGACAGTGGGACAAAAGGAATTAGTGGAACAGGTACAAAAGAACACTGCGGTACTAGGAGGGTTAAAGGCGATACAAAACGAAATCAAAAATGACTTGATAGCGACGAAGAGGGAATGTCAGATGGTACGTGAGGGACTGACAACAAGGTTGGATGAGGTGACGAAGGCAATGGAGACGAAGGACCGGGAGGTGAGGACGCACATAGAAACGGTCAAGGTGGCCTTAGAGGACGAAATTGAGGAGACGCACCGGGAAATAAAAGAGGTGAAGCAAAAGTTAGAGGAAGAGGAGGTGAGTGAAATTAAGAAGAGACGGAGGGAAACTAAGAGGGAGATAAAGGAGGAGGTGATGGAATATGTACAAGGTCGGTGCTCAAATCGTGATGGTGTGCTCGCTAACTAGATAAAGAGTTTGCAGGTGGCGAAGGAGGTGCGGAGACGAGGTGCCGAGGTGAGTGGCGATATACGCGGAAATGTATATGGTGTGAGGGGAGCTTCAGTCGGCTTGGGGGTTGGTTTGGACCCGGGTGTTCGTGAGAGGCCGCTGGTGAAGTGTGCGACAGGTGCAGTGTGTGAAGGAGGAGGTGTGCGAGAATGTCCGACTATGGGGTGTGTGAGGAAAAAGTGCTCGCCGAGGAGTGAGTGTGCTGTCGAGAGTGAGTTGGTCGTAGCGCGTGTGCGGGGGGGCACATGGAAGCGCGTAGTGGGGAGTGTTACAGGGGATGTAACGGAAGCATGCACACCTGTGGTGAGTGTTACGGAGGGTGTAACGGGAGAGAGTGCGCAAGAGGATGCGCGAGAAAGGTGTGTAACAGCGGAGTGCATGCGGACAGAGTGCGCGGTCGAGAGTAAGGGTGAATGCGCGACCGAGTGTGGTGGTAAAAGTAGTAAGAGTGACACGGAGCGTGAGTTGGTTGTGGCAGGTGAGAGAGGATGTACACCTGGAATGGAAGGATGTACACCTGGAATGGAAGGATGCACACCTGGAATGGTAGAGCGCGTATGGGAATGCACACTGGAGTTGGTAGTGAGGCACGTGGTTGGGTGTGCAAGTGAGAGCACCCCTGTGGTTGTCACAGAGGAGGTGACTGAGGAGGGGGCGCGAAGAGGTGTGATGGTGAGGTGTGCGAACGACGAGTGTGTGCAAAGGTGTGCGGTGGTCAGGTGTGTGACAAAGTCTGTAAGCGGAATGAGTGTACCTGGGTGTGTCAGGGAAGGTGCAATGACAAAGAGCATGGAGACAGCTGGATGTGTGAGCAAGGAACGGGCTGCGGGGTGTAAGCATGCAAGTGGAGCATCGACGCTAACCGGGTTAGCGGTCAGAGCGACTTATAGCCGAAGCGGGCCCTCGGTGCGTGCCGGGCTTCGTGTGCCGCGGGGACCCGCGGGGATTGTGACCACGGCGGTTTCGAAAGAACCGCCGTGCGGGATCCACGCCGGGCCGCACTCTGAACGGCCGCGTCCGTGCTCCGCTAGGCGGAGCGGGCGGTCCGGTAAGAAGGGTTGTCATGGCGACCCCTTTTTGTTGAGGCGTTCCGGCAGGGCGAGATCGGGCCATTGGACGGCTCCGTGCCGAGATGGTGCGTGGGATCTCGGCCCGGGTAAGCGTCCTTCCCTGCACCGAGTGCCGGACGCATCCAGCCGCCGGCACCAAGCAACCCGCATTCATTGCTCGGCTTTACGAAGCCGAGCTTTAGAGATGAATTGGTGCACCGAGAGGCTCAAGTGAGTAGACGAGTGATGAGGATAGTGTTTTGGACCCGAAATTGAAAAACAAAATTTGATGATTGGCAAGGATTGGCAGAGTGATGATTGGCAGATGATTGGTACTGGTAGTGATTGGCAAATTTTTAATTGGCTGGAATTTGGTGAGCAAAATTTATAGTGAGAGATACCCGATGTGATGGGATGGCAACTCTGCCATCTCTCACAGCGGGGGCAAAGGAGCACTCGTCTAATGGGGTTGGCAGTGAATAACTAGCCCGGGAGTGTTAGGATATAGTATGTAGGGATCTAGAGAAGATGACAATAGGTAACGCTAAGGTTAGGTAGTGACAATGATACCTGTAGTGGGGACGCAGGTAGATTAGTTGGATGATAATGACGAGGGAGCGCAATAATGTAAGGGGCGACGGGGAAGCGCGAGTTTTAGCAGGGCACCAGGTAGAACAGATTATGCCGTGTGTGTGTTTAAAGGTGTGATTGCACAGGTGTGCAACTAAACAGGTGTATGGAGCAGTGTATGAGTGAGTGATGGTGGTGTGCTGTGTTGACCAAATGGTCCAGGGAGGAAGGAGGGTGCAGATAGCACCAGTAGGAGTGATTGCACAGGTGTGCAACTGCAGGTGTATGGAGAATTGTTGTGTGAAATACATGGAGTGTGGAATATATGGAGTGTGGAATGGATGGTCGTGGAGTGAGTATGGTGGAAACTGTGGAGTGGAGTGGATGGTGCGAAGGTGTGGATGGGGGAAAGGAGGATGGACCCCCATCACGAATACCCGGGGAGGGTAGTGTAAGTGTTAGGTAGAGGGTACAGGTAAATTGTGGTTGGATATTGGCATCTGTGGTGCGTGGTGGAAGAATGATGGTTGAATGGGTGCATTAGTGTTGTGGAAATGGCTGGGCGTGTAGCCTGTTAGTGCGTGTAGTCGGATGGGCACTCCACCACTGTGAGGATGTCGGCCAGGTGAGGCTGCAGGTGGGCTCTGGGAGCCGGTAGAGTTGTGGTGGATGGGGCCCGAGGATCCAGAGGACGGACCCGGGTAGCCCAGTGCCAGAGGGCACCGAGGGGTGACAGAGCCAGGAGGGGCCTTCCCCAATTAGATAGGTTAGGGTGAGGAGCTAGGTAAGCTCGGGTGGCAAATGCAGTGGTGGAGGTGTGCAGGTGGGTAGACCTGCTGGGAGAGCGACACGACTCAGCCCGGAAATTGTGCAAGGGCACCGGGAGATGAATCGGGGGAGTGAGACCCCAAATTGAGAAGCACCACAGTTTGGTCAATGGGAATTGGTTTTTAGAACCCATTGTGTAAGTTGGCCAATGGATTGGCAGGGAAAGACCCCGGGTAGTGTAAAGTGTGTTAATGTCATTTAGAAGATAGTTAGGATTAAGAATCTCCTCGCACCATCTGCATCCACTCGCCTGAGAAGACGTACCTCCACACCATGCCAGGTGGTTTTTATTATTTTTATTGTGCAAATGTTTGGAATGTGAGACGCATCATGACGTGGGTGTGACATTGTGCTTTGTTGTTCCATCTCTCCCTCCTTATGAGGATTGATGATGAATTGGGTGATGGCAAATTTGGTTAGAGGGATTGTGGGGACGAATTTGGTGTAGGGAAATATGGGGGAGACGTGACAGTAGTGACGAATTTGTAATGTGTAGATTTTGTACATATGGGATAAGGGCAAGGGTAGTGTAGGTCACATGTGGGGTGGGGGGCGTACGGTAGGGACGAGCTTTCTCACTTCGCTCTCCGTACGCACCTCGCCTTGCATTGCCCTGTTTGACGTGTACCCTTGTGCCATTACCCCTCACTCACCTGTCTTTTCCCCCCCCTTGTCTCCCACCCGAGGACTGTGCGCCACTGGGCGTTGAGGGGAGCGTGCGGAGGTCGCCGTGTGTGCCAGGACCCTCGCAACCAGCATGCATTGCATTGATGTACCACTTTATGGACCGCTGTTCTGCGGCCAAGTACCACTTGATGGACCCCAGGTTCTGGGGCAGGGCACCTCTGTTGGAGACCGGCCATAGTGGCCAGGGAATCTTGCTTGCGGACCTCGGTAAGGTGGCACCTATGCCAAACAGGTGGACCACCTTAGTTGGCCCCTGTGGCCCTAAATAAAAATGGACACGGTTTGTGCTTTTTATATTTCCAAGTAGGCCGCATGAAGCAAGAAGACATCGGGAAGAACATCGGCCCAGCAGAGAAGGAGAAGACCACCAACAGTTGTTTTTTTGTGTGTTTATTACAAACAGTAATGACTGTGCACTGGTTGGTCGGTTTGGTGGTTGGTGCTTTTGGGTGCTTTGGTGTTATTGGTACTGGTGCATCGATGCAATGCGTGCTGTCTCCTCCCTCCCAACAGGAATTTCCTTCTCTTTGTTTTCCTAAAAAGAAAAAAACACAGGTCCTGGGTTGCGTTGTAAATAAGAAATAACGTCACTGTAAATAATGCTCCCCACCGTAAATGTATAGTTTGAAAACAATTCCGTAATTCGGTTATCCTGTGGGCGCAAATCTGTTAGGCAGGGTGCAATGCAGCAGGGGGACATATTTATTTGTGTTTTAAAATTGTCACTCAGGGTCAGGTTAATTGTAGAGGGAATTACACCTATGTGTCACACTAAAAGTAAAGTTTTATAGGCCTGAGGACGGGCCTGAAGGAAGGAGGGTGCAGTGTAATGAATTTGAGAAGTGTAACGAATCTGAGAAAATGTAAAGAATGTGAGAATTATGGTTTTGTTGTGTGTAAATGGCACCCTCCGTAAGTAAAGAAAGGTCGAAGCTCGTCCTCTTCGTTAATTCCATAAACCTACACACAGGACACCATATATCCTTTTAAATAGTTAGTCCCTTATTCTATGTAGTTTAAGGATGTGTTTCCCAATAGTTTGACTCTTCATTGCACCGAATTAAATAAGAGTAGGTCCCTCCGACGCCCCATGGCATCTTCCAAGTGCCAGGTTTGTCAGGTTTGCCAGGTTTGCTGCATTTGACTCCATTACGCACGAGGTAACCACGAAGAAGAAAGGCGGGTCTCCACCTCGTCATAGAGGGGAGGATTGAGTCGGCCCCGCTCAACCAACCCAGAACGAGGGGTTTGGCTTGAGAGGGCGGAGAGAGAACACTTGGGGGAGGTCCGCAAAGGTTGAAGGGCGGGGCCTATATAACCCGCAGCGGGACGCTCCCCACGGGAGATGAGCTGAGAGGAGAGATGAGTTCTGAGTCCAGGAGATGAGCAGGTGTGACCAAGCCGCCGTGACACGTGCCAAGAGAAAACTGCAGGAGAAACGCAGGAGAAACGGACCGAGGCAACGCAAGGAGCGCGCGAGGCAGCAGTGCGGAGAAAGGAACTTCGCCCACGCAGTTTGGGACTGCGGCTCGGCTTCTTGACGGTGGTGCCTTCTGGCCCGACCGTGCCCAGGCCCCGCTGAATCTTCCTTGCCTCTCAAAGCCATCCATCTCCAAGCCCTTCATTCCTGCCTGCATTTCCCGTGTAAGTGTGAATGTTCGTCCGTCTTCCACGTTGTCCTGGGGTTTATTAATTAAGCTTGTATAGGTAAGCTAATGATTTCACTGTGTCTCCTGCTCCTTCCATTTTATGTATATAACCTTGACTGCTCTCTTTGCTTTGGCTTGTGTAAATAATTAATAAATCCTTTTATTCCTCCGTACTTCTTCTTCTTCTTCATTCTCGTTCGGTCGCTTTAGTGGTTTCAATATTGAGTGTACGTGGCGCGATTCGGCCAACGTTCAGGATCGGGTTAGTCTTGGTAACAGTTCGGGCTGCGGTTGCTAAACACCGCTCGGCAATCAAGTAACATCTTATCCGCGGTACGAACGGGGCTGTGCACCGGCCTTTCCGGAGGCCGCAGTGCAGCTTCAGGGACCACGTCGGTCAGCAATAATCGAGGGGACTAATCCCCCCTCAAGGGGGAACCATAGGCCGACGTTGGGTTCCGTAACAATATTTTATCGGAAACGTTATGGAGAAATTCATATTGAGGGCGTCCCACCAACAATGTATCCAAAACTTTTAATCAAATACGAAAAGTGTAGGGAAGAGGGTAAACTTCCCGAAATTCTAACTTCGTTTTACGATAACAAAATCAACGAAGAATCGTGCATCGAAGATCATCGTATCAAACCAGAGAAATTGATGGGTGCAAAATGTGAAGTTGTTTGCGCTATTGAGATATCAAATGTTTTTATCGGTGGTGTGGGCCCATCCATTCAATTGAAAGTAAATGATGTTGTTGTCCAAGAACTATTTAGGAAAACAAACAGGCTAATGATTAATATTGGCAATCTTACACCTCAAAATAAAATTATGGGAGCAGCAGCGACGTGTATGTTTAACGATGATAGTACCAGGGACGTCGCATAGATAAATAATATGAAAAAATATATAATTAAATATATACGATAGGTTGTGGGTAAGTTATAGTTAAAATTATAGAAGTATAACACATGTTATACTTCTTTTACAATAATATGAAAATAAAAATAATTTTTATTTTTGTTGAGTATATAAAATGGATGAACCCATTTTCACTAACCCTCCACATTATCCACATCCATACGTTACCCTTTATGGGGCAGCAGGGTATGTTTATCCTCTGACCCCAGGTAACGCTCTGCCGGTGGACCTGGGACTCGGGGTTTAGGGGGGTCGGGTTTATGCTGGTGGCAAGGTATATTAAACTAAGTATGATCGCCACCCCTAACAGGCGATGGAGCGGCACCCTCGATCTGTGGTGGTACGTTTATGGTGTCCGTGTCTGTGGGTATGGCCAACTTACAATGCGTGGCATGTACCCAGGACGACTTGCCCTCACAAAACACCGCTGTTGGTGTGGTCAGGAGAACCTGGAACGGTCCTTGCCACCTTGGTTCCAGCGCAGTCTTACGGGTGAAATGCTTCACCAGCACGTAATCTCCTGCCTCGAAGGTGTGTATAGGCTTGCTGGTTGGCTCCGGCAGGGCCTCCCGAACTCGTTCATGTATGCTGCGCGCCACATGGGACAGACCTATGCAAAATTTTAAAAGCATGTCATCCATGATAGGTAATTCAAGTGCCGCCATATCCACTGGCACGGATACCGGCAAGCTCATGGGCTGACCCATCAGTATCTCGTGCGGAGAGAGACCAGTGATGCGCCCACGGGTGGAACGCACGCTCATTAACGCTAGCGGCAGGGCCTCCGGCCACTTGAGGCCTGTCTCAGCGCAAATCTTGGCCAACTTACCTTTCAGTGTGCCGTTTATTCGTTCTACAAGTCCCGCTGATTGGGGGTGGTAAACGCAGTGGAACGATTGTGTTACCCCCAAGGCCTTTAACACGGCCTTAATGACGTCCCCTGTAAAGTGTCCACCCTGGTCGGACGACACTTTCTGCGGGATGCCGAACTGACATATGAAGTGCCGCAAGAGGCACTTTTGTATACTGAATAGAGGCTCGTGAAAGAGCTAACATTTACTTCACAAACAAATCAACCAGACAAACAAAACACACAAAAAGCGGGAGCGGAAAACAAGATGGGGAGAGAAGGTGAAGCACACAAACACAACATTTGAGAGCAGGGAGATGTGTGGAAGGGAGAGGGCTTGGGGGGAGGAGGCATGGGAAGGGGGGAGGGGGGTGGAGGGAGAAGTATAAAACACAAGGACACCAATGACTTCCAGGACAGAAGTTGGTATTTCAAAAAAGTGGAATTGGGGTGAAATTAGCGGGGGTAGAAAAGATCAAGGTTTTGGATGGGGGAAGATAAGAGATGGTGGTGAACAGCTGTTTTAAAGACCTGGAGGGTGGAGTGGGATTGAAGAGAGTGAGGGAGTTTGGCCACCGTTGTAGCGTCAGCCTTGACGCAAAGGTAGGCCTCCACCCATTTGGTGAACATGTCCACCACTACCAGCACATGTTTAAAGGACATACAAGGTGGCAAATTGAAAAAAATCGAACTGGATATGACAGAACGGCCCAATCGGAGGAGGATGGCCACCGTTGTGGCGGTGCCTGGGGGGAGCCCCCCGATTATGATGTTGGCATATGGCGCATGAGCGACAAACCATGGTAACCACAGCCGAAAGGCCTGGCGCTGCCTAGGCGGACAGAACCTGCCTCATCACCCCCCCTATGGCACACATGGCCATTTTGATGAGCCATGCGTGCCAACCATGGCAATAGAGCTCGTGGTGCCACGGGTTTGTCGTTAATTTTCCACAACTGTCCTTCCGCAGGGTGCTGAGCTCCCAATTTAATCCAATCTTGATGTTCTACGTTCGAGGCCGCGGCTTGTAATTGCATTACGTCGATTCCTGTAGGCGCGGGTGCGGGACGTCCGCCTGGGCGGTCGCCTTAGCGCCCTGTTTGCGTGTAACTACTGGCATATTGTACCCAACCTGTTGGTTTGCCGCTTGTCCTGCTGCCTCGTTGGCTCGGGCGTTTCCGCGCGCCACTGCGTCGTCTGTACGCTGATGTCCTCGGCATTTAACTACAGCTATTTCACGTAGTAGCATAATACTATGAAGCAGATTTCGCACTAAGTCTCCATTTTTGATGAGTGCTCCCGCCGAAGTGAGGAACCCTCTCATCTTCCATATGGCCCCTTTATCGTGGACCACTCCGTGCACCTACGCAGAGTCAGTATAAATAGTGACTGCCTGTCTCTCGCTTACTTCGCACGCCCTTGTGAGCGCGTACAGTTCGGCCTGCTGTGCTGACCAGGTGGGCGGAAGGCGGCCGCTTTCGACCGTCTCCGTATCCGAGCATACTGCGTACCCGGGTAACAGGGATCCGTCCCATGCCCGTTTGGCTGATCCATCGACGTAATAGGTGTGGTCGGCTTCTTGTAGCGGAGTGTCCTGCAGGTCAGGCCTTACAGTCGATATTAATTGGACCACGTCAGTACAAACGTGCGGGTCCCCTTCCTCCTCTGTTGGCAAAAGCGTCGCTGGGTTAAGAATAGTGCACCGCTTCACCGTTACATTAGGTGCCATAATCAATGCAGTTTCGTATTGCATCAGCCGAGTGGCTGTAAGGTGCTGTGTGTTTCGCTGCTGCAGTAGCGTATGAACGCAATGCAGTACCTGTAAAAGGACCGCATGTCCCGTCACTATGTCGGCTGTCCGTTCGACCGTGTATCGGGCAGCCGCCACGGCTTGTAAGCACAGCGGAAAGCCTTGTTCTACCGCATCAAGCTTTTTGCTGAAATAGGCTACCGGACGTTCCTTATCTCCATGGGTCTGAGTTAACACGGATTGTGCGAATCCCCCTATTGCGTGGGTGAAAAGCGTGAAGGGCTTCTTATAGTCAGGAAGGCCCAAAGTTGGGGCCGTCACCAAGGCTCGTTTGAGCCCTTCGTAGCAGCGAATGCGATCTTCGGTCCAATCCACCATCCGTGGCTGGTCGTTTTTCGTCGCCTCATACAGAGGTTTAGCTAGTAACGCATAGTCAATTATCCATGTGCGACAGTACCCTGCCATTCCCAAAAATCGCAACACCTCCTTTGTGTGCGAGGTAACGGGGCTTCCATGATGGCAGTAACCCAGCTCGCGTCGAGCTCGCGTTTCCCGTGCGAAATCGCATGTCCCAAATACGTAACTATTTCCCGCACAAACTGCAATTTCTTCCGGCCTACCTTGTGGCCTTTCTCGGCCAGCGCATTTAATAGCGCTAGTGAATCCGTCTCGCAAGCCGCCTTGGATGGAGAGCAGATCAGTAAGTCGTCGATGTATTGCAACAGTACCGAACCGCCTACCAACTGGACGTCCGCGAGGTCACGATGCAGCGCCCGTGAAAACAAGGTGGGGCTATCTGCAAACCCCTGCGGAAGCATTGTCCAGGTAAACTGTCGCCCTCTAAAGGTGAAAGCGAAGAGGTACTGGGATTCTCGAGCTATTGGTACCGAAAAGAAGGCGGAACACAAATCTATGACTGTAAAATGTGTGGCCTCCGGCGGAATGGAAGTCATGAGAACTTCCGCATTTGGTACAACCGGGTGAATGCCCTGAATTATTTTGTTAATTTCCCGCAAATCTTGCACGAATCGCAATTTTCCTGTCATTGGTTTTGGCACTGGAAAAACTGGGGTGTTACATGGACTGTTGGCCTCGATTATTATCCCCTGCTGTACGAGTGATTCTATCACCGGAAAAATGCCTACGTCGGCCTCATGCCGAAGTGGGTACTGCCGAATGTGTGGTAAGGGTAACCCTTCTTTAATCGGAATCACCAGGGGGGGTGCGTCCCTAATGCGGCCCACCTCGTTCTCGTGTTGCGCCCATAGTGATGGGGTGACGGTGTCGAGCAACCCATCGGAGTCCCCTGGGGTAGTGGGGACCGCTCTAACCATGTGTGCCGCTTTGGGTGGTAATTCCACCATCTCAAATTTGCCTCGTCTTTCCTGTGGTGCCAAATCGATCACTAACCCTTCATTGTTGTCCAACACATGGACCGTTCGGTGTTCAACCTCGTATCGATACTTTACTGGCGTTTTTCGCAGCCGGCCCATCATCCATCCAATGCTCTCAGGTGGCCATCCTCTGGCGGTGCTAAGGGTAACATGCGCTACCACCCCCTCGGGGTACTTAGCTTTCGTTCTCTGGCGCGGCGACAAGGTTACTGCAATTCCGATTCCCTCTCGGCCAATCCATATGTGTGATAACTGGAGGTCAGAAATTTTCCCTATGGCTTCCGCAGCCATGTCTAAATAGCAATCATCGCTCCCTGTTGCGTCGTAACATGCGGTGCAGTGAGGCGGGTCGTATTTCAACTTTGTAGCTATGTGGTGTACTTCTAGCCAATCGCGAATTTCTTGTGTCTCCGCTCCGACCATGTCGATCACATGGGTCCATGTTGCTAAAGCCCCCTCCTCCAACCGCCACCAATACACGGTGGGGCCGGCTCGCTGTAATGCCATCATTAACAAATCTCGGTTCGACTCTCCTACGTCGACGTATACGCCTTCCTCGGTACACGCTATATTGCATCCCAATCGGCAGAGCAAATCCCTTCCCAGTAAATTAGTTGGGGCAGTGGTGGTCATGAGAAATGCATGCTTAGCTTCTAACGGTCCGAGCATTACTCGGGCTTCCTTTGATACGGGGAGAGCTTCTAATTTTCCCGAAACGCCCTGGATATGGACGCTCGGGTGTGTGGGTTTCAAAGTAGGTAATTGTCCCTTATTTATAGTACTGCGGGTCGCCCCCGTATCCACCAGAAAATCTAGTGGCTGCCCATTTACATCTAAGGTCAAGGTCGGTTCTTCATCTGGGGTCATCGTTATCAATGGACATTCCTTTGGCGGCCCGCATTCGTCCCGTCAATAGGTGTTTCAATACAGCGGCCCTTGCTGTCCCTGGGGCCCCCGTAGTCCCCTTGGACAATTTGGACAATCCTGTCTCCAGTGACCCATCTGCCCACATTCGAAGCATGCCCCTTTTCCTGGAGGTCCCTGTCCCGGAACCCCCTGCTGGTTTGGCCTTCGTCCCCCTTTGTAGGGAGGTGGTTGCCCTTGCCTTCCCCTTGGAATCTGTTGGCCTGGGGCATGAGGCCCGTATGGCACTCCCGCATTGGGGGGCACCCACGCATTGGGGCCCATGTTGGAAGATCCCCATTGTGGCGCCCATCCTGTCATGGGTGCTTGCGGCGGCCAATAGCCTGGCGGGGGACCTGGTGCTGGATATGGTGGAGCGGCCCATTGGGGTTGGGGTGGTCCCCACATCTGGTTCCCTGGCCCGTTGGGCCTTTGTGGTCCCTGGGGTACTTGCACTACAGCGGCCTGTACCAATGGGGTGGACACATCGTCCTCGCTATCCTCATTCTCGCTATCACTTTCTATTATTTCCATCTGAGTGGATTTTTTCTTTTTCCCCCCTTTTTGTTTCTTCCCCTGTTGCTGTGCTAATTTATCTCGCACCAACATTTGCAGTATTTCCTTCTTAATTTCCTTTTTCTCCTCCAAGGAGGAGCCCGGACATTGTTCGAGTTTCGCACATAATTCATTGGTCCCCATTCCTTTCCAACCGAAAAGGACGGCATGCACTTGTTTTTTCAGCGCTGGCCGAAGCCCTTCTACTAGATAATTGTTCACCAGGGGAGCGGGTAGGTCCACGATTTGGATTAACCCTAGTCCACCCCATCGAGCTATTGCTTTTTCTATTCTCTCTCGAAAGTCGCCGACAGTTTCTCCTGCCTTTTGTTTTATGTTCCCAATTTTTCCTCAAGCTGGTCCTCCAGGCGGCGCTAGCGCATTGCCAATGTTGGTCAGGAGAAACTCCTTCAAGATGTTCCAATCGTGTCCTCCCATGGGTGGCTGCCGTGCTAAGGGGTCGTCTACTGGCCATAATGAAAGGGTTTTAGCCTTTACCCATACCTTCGGTGGTAGTACAGATGCTCCCAAATGACAAATATCTCTCCAATCGGGGGCCCCCTCTGTTATCCAGTGGCGAAGCAATGGTATTATATCCAAGGGTTGGTCGATCAACATATCCTGAACCCTCTTTTGCATGGCCGTTAAATCAGATTCCTTCCAAGGCACCCGTTCCCTTATTATGACGCCGTTTGCATCTATTCCCACACTTCGAATGGGAACACCCCCTTTGGTTCGGCCTTGCTTATGGTCTGATATTCTGCTAGTGAGGGGTATAATCCTCATTTCCAACCTGGACCTATCGGGGGTGGGAACCCCGGGGTGTCAGTGCCACTATCTCCATCATCCTCGACCTGAGGGGCTGATGGTTGTAGGGGTTTTTGAGTTCGGGGGGGGGGGGGGGGTAGCCCATTCATTTCCCCTACAGCCTGGTGTCGGGATGTATGTGCCTTAGATCCTGGGACTGGACCAAGGCCTTGGGAGGGATAGGAAATGGGGATTTCACCTTCCTCATCCGGTTCCTCCTTATCGGAGTTCGTCCGGGCTACCATTAGCTTCTGGCTTGACTGCGCCACAAGCGCCTTCATCTGTTTATCCTGTTTCTTTCGTCCCTGTTTTCGCTCATCCTGGTATTTTCCCAACTCCCCTCGCAAACTCGCTTGTCTGGAGGCTGCCTGTCTCTTCAAGGCTTCTTCCTTCCACCAACCATATACTTTCCACGAGTCCGGTGGGAGACTCTTCTTTTTCTTCTCCAGGGCGTCTAAAGCCCCATATAGCACTTCCAACTTGTCTAATGCAAATGACCCTTCTTCTGGCCAAGGCGTACTCAGACCCTTGGTTAACGCAGCCCATGCTTTGCCCGGTTGCAAAGCGGCATACCCATGTTCTCTTTTCATATAAAACGCCGGTGTGTTCCTTAAAGGTTCTCCCTCTTTTCCTACCTTATTACCCATCGTCCTTCCTTCCTTGGGCTAATCCCTCCTGGTCGTTCTGAGATCGGGTCACCGCCCGATCTTCACCACCCCTTTATCTTAACTTAGTACCCTCGCCGGGGTATTCTTAACCTGAGGGGTTATCCCTCCTAACCTCAGGCGCCCTCTATAATTGATCCGTTAACCCACTGGCGCTCTGCTTAAATTTGGTTCGGGATACACGCTCAGGTACAGTCGACAGAGGCCCCCCACATCCAAAAGAAGGGGAGAGGCTTTCCAATTTAGGTGTGCAAAAAGTTTCTTACCTCTGTCAATTTGTTGCCGGCCGGCCTGGCCTGCCCCCGACCTGAGGAGTGAGGAGCCACCTCGAACCTGCAAGCTGGATGTATCCCACTCCTGACACTAGATATGTTGGGCTTCACTTTATAGGAAAGGAGAGAAAGACAAAGTTAGAGTGACAATGGTTTAATGATATCAATTACAAACACAATTGTGGAGTGAGGCTTAGCAGTGTAAAGCTCTACACATAGCAGTTCACAACCGAGACACACACTGAAAAATCCAGTAAATGACTGATCGTTATATAGGCATAAAATCAGATGAAATTCTCCGCTGAAGACAAAGGAAAAATGGGCTCTAGAGACTCCCACCATGGTCCCTTCCTGCAGAGGGCCAAACTTAGAATGCAAAGATGTGGGAATAAGATAGGTTTGACCTTCCCAGGCACTTATCTAAACAAACCAGGCTTGGGCAAGGCTAAAGGAAGCGTTCTCACAATGGAGTCTAGTTGTTTACACTTGGCAATAAAGCATATAAAAGTGGGTTAAATGATTGAGTACATCAAATCAAAGGATATATTATTAAATCCTACTCTACTCAAGGTTAACAATACTCTTAACTTGAAAGCAACAAGAATTATATGGTAAATCATCCACATTGTAATGGAATTAACTTGTCAACATGTTTTCCCTGCATGTCAGTTCTTATCTCAATTGGCACATATTTAAAGGTCCTCCAAGGCTAGTTCTCCGAGCCGAGAACAACATGTTTTCAGCAACTGAATCCAGCTGTGTTAAAAGCAAGCCACAGTAAAGACATAATTATACATATATTTTCAGATGCTTTGATCACATGGTGCATAGGGTCTAAACCCCATGACCGACACATATGGGTATGGTGTATTGGTGCAGTGCATTGCAATGGCATTTCCTCTTATCAAAAACATCTTTTCTTTTTCCCACAAAAGACAGGTCCTGGGTTGCAGTTGTAAATAATTAATAGTAGTCTTGTAAATAATGCTCCCCACCGGCTTAAATGTTTAGTTTGAAAATAATTCCGTAATTCGGTTAATTGTGGGCGCGAGTCAGTTAGATAGGACGCAACGCAGCAGGGGGGACATATCTAGTGTTAAAACTGTCACACTCAGGGTAGTAGGTTAAAAGTAGAGGGTAACCACACCGAAGTGTCACACTAATTAAAAGATAGTCCTATTGTTTCGGCTCGGACCGAGCCTAGGAAAAGGGGGGGGGGGGGGATGCAGTATTGCGGTTTTGAGAACCCACACTTGTAAATATGACATTAAAGGGTTAAAGGTTGCACCCCATAGATAGGACACAAGCAACACGTAGGCCACCATAGGACTTCAGTTATTTCATTAGTATGTGTTTAGAATAAGGCCGTGTTTCCAATAGTTGAATCTGCGTTGTGTCAATCAAATAAGAAGTAGGCCCGTTCCATTCATTTTTACAGCCTCCCTCTCCAAGCGACACCTTTACGCGCCCTCCAGTCTGCCCCATGGCCCTCCCAAATTGTTACGCGCCTCGGCCAGCAGCGGCAGCCTTAGCTGCCCGTGAGTTTGCTCAACGCCGCCATAAACCACGAGGTGAGGCCCGAGAAAGGGGGCGGAGCGCCAGGAAGAAGGTGGGGCCACGTCAACCCACCATCAGGGCGTGGCCGGTAAGCGATGCCCAGCCAACCAGGGCTGAGGTAGGATCGCCTGATAGGCATGGCTTTGGGGCTCGCGGAGCGATCGCTTGGTTGAGTTATAAAAGCGAGCGCAAAGCCCTTTCACAGGACTTGCCAGCGAGGACTTATACGGAGCGCACATTTGTGAAAAGACTGCGCGGAGAGGACTGTCGTGATTGCAAGAGAACTGGTTGGGAGAGCGCTCATAAGGGAGGACTGAGAGGACTGCAAGGAAGTGCGCTGATTAAGAGGACATTGGAGAGGGGGCGTTTGGCACGAATAGTACGCATATTATGTACGCAGCACACCAGCCTTCCCCCTGCTATATAAATTGTCCGTTCGCGTTCCACTACACGCGGAGCTGCCTGCCGGGTTTCGCCCACTGGACCGGAGCCTGGACCGGAGCCAGGCTGGAGCCTGGACGCATTGGTGACCATCAACCATCTACAATCCCCGTGTGAGTGTCTGAGACAGGCCTGTTTGTCTGGGGTATGTAGAATAAGACTGTCTAAGGCTGCCCTGTGTAACTGCTTCTTCCTCTTGCTATCCTGTACATTCCTTTCGTTTCCTCTTTTCTTTCTTTGTACATAATTAATAAACCAATCTTTGTTCTTCCTATTTTCTGGGTTTCCTCTTATCCGATCGCATCCGTCTTTTCTCCATTGGGTAAACGTGGCACGATTGGAACCGCCATAATCGGGTTTAGTCCTTTTTAACGGCCCGAATCGCGGCTCGCTTCGCTCGGCGTGTCCACTACCGCCGTGGTTCGGGCTGGAGTTATTTCACTGCTTCACGGTCGGTGTTGGTAATTAGGTATTCGGACTAAGTCGACCGATAACCCTACCTAATACCGACCGGAAGGAGCGTATAACTTCCAGGACTCGGCGTCGGCCAGATAAAAGGACAAGGGGATTAACTCCCCCCCCGCCCCCCCCCCCCCCCCCCCCCCCGTTGATAAGGGGAGAGCCGACGTCCGAGATCCGCAACAATATATATATACCTATTCTGTTATTTACAATGCTGTTCATTTATACAATTGTATTATATACGCCCCCTTGTGGTGTCTGAATAATAACAGACACGGATTTGTCGCCCATGGTGGGGAAGACCCTCTTGTGGACAGACTGTCACTGCTCCTCTGCTTTTTTTTTTTTTTTTTTTTCTTTTCTTTTTTTTTTGTATACAAGATCGAGGCTCGTGAAAGAGCGAACATTAATCACACAGAAAGACAAACCGACACATAAAACATATAACATCGGGAGCGGTAGACAAGATGGGGAGAGAGGGGGAAGGACACAAACACAACATTTGAGAGCAGGGACCGAGAGACATGGAGACATCGAGAGATCTGAGAGAGGGCGAGGGCTTTGGGGGGGGGGGCATGGGAAGGGGGCGGTGGGAGAGGTATAAAACATATGGACACTTCCAGGACTTCCAGGAAAGAAGTTGGAATTTCAAACAAGGTGGATCTGGGGTGAATTAGCGGGGGTAGAAAAGATCAAGGTTTTGGATGGGAGAAGATAAGAGATGGTGGTGAACAGCTGTTTTAAAGACCTGGAGGGAGGAGTGGGATTGAAGGGAGTGAGGGAGTTTGTTCCAGAGGCGGGAGAAAAGAGGAATGAAAGAGTGAAGGTGAGCAGAGAGCCGAGATTTCGGCAGTTTAACCATCAGAGGGTTGCTGGCAGATCTTGTGCGACCTGTAGGAATATTTGGGGGACAGAGCACAGAGAGAGCTGGGGGTGCAAGGCCGGAGAGGAGTCGGTAGAAGACAGAAAGACCACCTACCTGCCTACGGTGAGTGAGTGAAAGGCCCTCAGAGATAGCTTCATCGCGGGAGATTCCAATAATTCTGAAAGCTTTGGTTTCAACAGCGTGAAGCCGAGCTAGGTGTGAGGCAGGACCACCGGCCCATAGGGGAGAACAGTATTCCATTGAGCTGCGGATGAAAGCCTTGTATGTGGTGAGGAGCTCAGGTGTGCCGAGGAAGGACTTCGCACGACGGAGGATGCCCAGTCGGCGACTGGCTTTGGAGGCCAGCTTGGAAATGTGGTTTTCCCAAGAAAGATCATGGCAGATAGTGAGACCCAAAATCTTGAGCGACAGAACTTCTTGGAGAGGATTGTTGAGAAAGTAGATGGGAGGGTTGTCCAGTCGATCTTTTCGGAGAGACATAGTAAGAGTGTGAGATTTGTCAGGATTGAAAGACATGTTCCACTTGTTTGACCAGTCTGTGATTTTGTCCAGGTCTTCAGAGAGTGAGGAGGCAGCAGACTGCCGATCTGAGGGAAGAGGAATGGAGCGGCAGAGAGTGGAGTCATCAGCAAAGAGATAGAGAGGATTTTCGAGAGAGTCAGAGAGATCATTGATGAAGACCAGAAAAAGCACGGGGCCCAGAACACTGCCTTGGGGAACTCCAGCCTGAACAGGAAGAGGAGATGAGAGAAACCCATTCAGGGCCACACGTTGAGGACGACTAGAGAGGAAGTCCGCCAGCCATGCGTGGAGATTTCCATGGATACCAAAGGAGGAGAGTTTGGTGAGCAGAGCGGGGTGCCAGACCGTGTCGAAGGCACGTGATATGTCGAGGGAGACAGCTCTAATTTCCTGTTTGGCATTGAGGACCTCCATCCATTGTTGAGACAGCAGAAGCAGCATGTCCAGAGTAGAGTGACCTGGTCTGAAACCAAATTGATGATCAGAGATCAAGCCATTGGAGAAGAGGAAAGATTTCATATCCGAAGCAATGATGGATTCCATGACTTTGCTGATAATTGGGAGAAGGCTGATTGGTCTGTAGTTGCTAGGATCTGTTTTTGCACCTTTTTTGTGCAAAGCGGTGATGTTGGCTGATTTCCAAGCAGATGGCAGTTGACCTTGAGCAAAATAGAGGGTGAAGAGAACAGAGAGAGGGTGAGATAGAGCAGCAGAGCAGGATTTTAGGACCCGTGGGCTGATGCTGTCGGGTCCAGTTGCAGAATCAGTGTCGAGGGTTGACAGAAACTTTTCCACCTTGTCAGGAGGAAAGGACACGGAGTCCAGGAGCAGCAGGGTACGACTGGGTATGGTGGGTACAGAGAGGGATGGGTTTGGGACACAAGATTTAGAGGCAAACACAGAGTTGAGGCATTCAGCTTTTTCACGTGCGGAGTCAGCTGTGTAGCCGTTTGAGGTAAGGGAGGGGATGGAGGGGGAACAAACACCAGAAACGGATTTGACCAGACGCCACCAGGATTTGGAAGAGGGAGACAGATAAGAGAGTTCGGTCTTGAGAACGGAGAGATATTGTTTCCTGGCTCTCCTGAGGGTGGACACACACTAGTTTCGGGCTTTGTGAAAGGAAATGAGATTTCCTTCCGTTGGATTTGCTTTCCAGGAGACGAAGGCAAGTTGTTTCTGGGCAACAGCCTCACCACAAGATTCCGTGTACCATGGACGGGAGGAAGGGTATGACAACTGAAGACGAGATGGGATAAATCTGTGCATGAGAGAGAGCAATTTACTTTGGAAGAATTCCCAGGATGAGTTGATGTCAGAGGTGGTAGAGATGGGAGACCAGTCCAGATGATTGATGGCTGCTTGAAGACCGTGCCAGTTGGCCTGAGTGAAATGCCAGACTCGTCGACGCTGAGCAGGCTCCCTGAGGATGGTCAGAGAGATGTCCACTTTAACAAGGACATGATCAGATGATCCGATCGGAGCAGAAGAAGAGCAGCAGACATTTTCAGGGAAGTTAGTCATAACCAAGTCCAGAAGCGAAGATGTTCCGTTGACTGAGATCCGGGTCGGGAAATTGACAGATTGTGTCAGTCCCAGTGAGTCGCAGAAGTCCTTTGCTGAAGAGCCATGGCTGGTGAGAGAGGTACCCACACCCAGCCAACTGGCATGGTGACAATTGAAATCACCACATATGAGGAAGAGAGAGTTGGGATGAGTAGATAGAAGTTGGTCCATATCATCAGACAGCGAGATGTAGATGGAGTCATCACTGTTTGGTGGACGGTACAACACACATATGAACAAGAGGTGGGAGCGAAGGGGAAGCCGTAGCCAGAGGTATTCCTGGGGGTGAGGTGGAGAGAGTGCAGTGCAGGGCGAGTGAGGAAGAGAGTTTTTGATAAAGATAGCAACCCCGCCTCCAGGACGAGGCTCAGGTCTATCATACCGGAGGAGTGAGTAGCCCGGGAGAGATACTATGGAATCAGAGACATCATAAAGGAGGAAAGTTTCTGTTAAGCAGATCACGTCTGGTTTGACAGAAGCAACCTGTATGGAGAGATCAGTTAAGTTTGAACGAAGGCCCCGGATGTTTGAGGTCCATACCGTTAATTAAGAGGAAGGGGGAGCATCAGATACAGAACAGGGGGGAGGAGGGGTAGGGTAAGATGTGGAAGAGGTGGAAGAGATAGGGAGAGCTGTTGAAGGTGTGTCAGAGATTTCAGAATAGCTCGGAGAAAGGGAAGGATGGGGCGGACAAAAGGTTTGATGGTGATTGGGTGAGCCACAATGAGGTGTTATTTGAGGAGGGGGAAGAGCGAGGCAGAAGGTTGGGAGAGATGGAGGTGAGAGTTTGAAGGGGGAAGAAGCGGGGAGGACGCTTTGAGGAGGGGAAGTGAGAGGGGGGAAATTGAGAAGCAATGAGGGTGGGGAGATTTGAAGGGGAGGGGTGAGGGGGGAGTTTGGGAGGGAAGGGACAAGGGGAGGGATTTGAAAGGGATGGGATATGGGGGAGATTTGGAGGGGAGGGGTGAGGCAGGAGTCTAGGAGGGGAGGGGCGAGGGGGCGTCTTGGCGGGGAGGGGTGAGGGGGTAGTTTAGGAGGGAGGGGGCAAGGGGGGAGATTTGAAAGGGATGGGTGATGGGGAAGATTTGGAGGGGAGGGGTGATGGGGAAGATTTGGAGGGGAGGGGTTATGGGGAAGATTTGGAGGGGAGGGGTGAGATTGGATTTTTGAAAGTGTACGATTTATGGGAAACGAACATTTATTGCAAAATGAGTTTCTTGTGACCTTCGAGTTAAAAATACGTTTAAGGACGCTGGATGGAGGATGGAGTGCAGGAGAGTTTAGGGAATGTAGAAAAAAGGCACTATAGGAGATGGATATTTTTTTTGGGATCAATTGATTTGGTGAGCAAGTCGAAAGCAGCCTTTTAAAGAAGAAGAAGAAAAAGGTGTTATAAAATATGACGGAATACATAACTTGAGGGGAAAGTGTAAACATTGAAGGTTAATGAGTGAAAACTATCTGGGGAAATGGGGGAGAAACACGTGGTCAAAGAACGAACGAACAAATAAGAATGAATAAACGAATGAGAACAGGGCACTCTCTTTGGCAGAGAGTGCCCTGCAAGCAGCAGCAGAAAGAGAGTTGCATTTCTAGATGTGGAAGAATTGCATGCTCAGTAGGTGTTGCCCAGGCAGCTCACATGGAAGAGCCATGGTATGGTTCACCAAAGGACCTTGACCCGATTCATCACCTGGGCACGTGATTTTTCCATACATAGTCACGTGAAAAAGTAAGTACACCCCATGTAAAGTTTTGACTTTTTCAACATGTTTCAACATACAGCTATTTGATCTTCATTTCAACAATATTGACAGATAAAGGTGATATAATAAAACAAATATCATGAAACATTTACATTTTGTAGTCCATTGTATAATTTAAATAAACATAAATGCAAATTTCGCATGTGGAAAAAGTAAGAACACCCCTACATTTATCACTACTTCAAATACCTAAAATTAGAATCAGGTGCACCAGCTCAGGTGCAAATGATTAGAACATCGTTAGAGAGGATCTTGGAGGAACCTGTCCTATTTAAAGCTCAGACATTTAGTTTGGTTTGCTCTTTGTTGTTGAAGTGTGTGGCGTCACCATGCCTAGATCAAAAGAGCTCTCTGAGGCCTTCAGAAAGAAGGTTATAGATGCCTACGAGTCTGGGAAGGGATTTAAAAAGATCTCCAAACAATTTGAAATCAATCATTCGACTGTCCGGAAGATCATCTACAAGTGGAGAAGATTCCAAACAACTGCCCACTTGTTCAGGCCAGGCCGCCCCAGCAAGTTCAGCCCGAGAACAGCCCGCAAGATGCTGAAAGAAGTCTGTAAGAACCCCAGAATGTCATCACGGGACCGACAGGTAGCTCTTGCCACTGTTGATGTCAAAGTGCACGAGTCTACCATTAGAAGGAGGCTGCACAAATTTGATCAACATGGGAGGTGTGCCAGGAGGAAACCTTTGCTGTCCAGAAAGAACATCAGGGCAAGACTAAAGTTTGCCAATGAACACCGAGGCAAAGACCAGCACTTCTGGAACAATGTGCTCTGGACAGATGAGTCAAAGGTAGGGCTATTTGGCCACAGTACCAGAAGACATGTTTGGCGAAAACCAAAGACAGCATTTGCCCACAAGAAGCTGATACCAACTGCAAAGCATGGTGGTGGAAATATTATGGTTTGGGGCAGCTTTGCTGCATCAGGACCTGGGCAGCTCACCATCAAAGAATCCACTATGAATTCTTCATTGTACCAGAGGGTGCTTGAGGATAATGTGAAGCCATCTGTCGGAAAGTTGAAGCTCAACCGAAGGTGCACCTTGCAACATGACAATGACCCTAAACATACCAGTAAATCCACCAAGGAATGGCTGAAAAGAAAGAAATGGAGGGTTCTGGAATGGCCAAGTCAAAGCCTGGATCTAAATCCCATCGAGATGTTGTGGGGGGATTTGAAACGAGCTGTGCATGCAAGAAACCCCTCATACATCGCACAGCTGAAAGAATTCTGCATGGAGGAGTGGGCAAAAATTTCTCCCAGTCTATATCAGAGACTGGTAGACAGTTATAAGAAATGCCTACTTGAGGTTGTTTCTGCCAAAGGGGGCAATACCACCTATTAGAGCTAAGGGTGTACTTACTTTTTCCACATGCGAAATTTGCATTTATGTTTAATTTAAATTATACAATGGACTACAAAATGTAAATGTTTCATATTTGTTATATTATATCACCTTTATCTGTCAATATTGTTGAAATGAAGATCAAATAGCTGTATGTTGAAATATGTTGAAAAAGTCAAAACTTTACATGGGGTGTACTGACTTTTTCACGTGACTGTCGTAATACCTATTTGTTGTGTGACAACATCCCCAAACAAAGGTATTTGTTGTGTTTGCAGCAGCTGCAAAGTATGAAGAAAACAGAAAGAAAGATAAATAAATGGTGAGTCAGAAGAGCAGCCAAACCACCTACTAAACTTATCTATGGGAACCGACCGCTGTGCATTTTGGGGAGGGCTGGGGGCAGGAGCTTTGCAAGTTTAGATGTTGAAGAATTTGGGCTGAAAAACAGAGTTAACAATAAAATGATTAAATTAACGTTTGAATAATACTAGCAGATGACCCACCCCCTGGTTGGGAAGTGTTTGTGCTTTATTTGCTGAAAAAGGTGTGGACTGTATCGTGTATATTGCAAGAAGACTTTTCATGTTTGTGTGGTGTGTGTTTAAAATGGCTTATAGGGTGTAAAGGTCCAAAGGGTTTCAGAGGTCGACATGATCTCAAGGGTATGTTCCAATAAAAGTTAAAGTGTCTAAAGGGATTTGCAGGGTCTGTGGGGTTTAAAAGATCTTTGGGGGTCTAAAGTGTCGAAGGGGTGTGAAAGGGCTAAATGATCTTAAAAGGTGTACAAGGTCTAAAGTGACGAATGAGTCTTAAATAAAGTGTCTGAGGGGTCAAGAGCATCGCAAGGGTCAAGGGGTCTTCAAAGGTATAAATGGTAATATGTTCCAATAGTCGTTAGGTCTAAGAGACTAAAAGACAAGCTAAGTTTAAAAGGGTCCAAGGGGTCGAAAGGGTCTGAGGATTCGAAAGGATCTGAGGAATCAAAGGTTCTCAGGAATCAAAAGGATCTAAGCAGTTCAAAGGGTGTAAAGGTCATCTTAAGGGGTCGAAAATATCTAAAGATATAAAAGGTCTAGAGCAGGGGTTCTTTACCTTTTTTGAGTTGTGGACCCCTTTGAGAATCTGGTGAAAGCTACGGACCCATCCCCAGAAAAATGCACATAAGCACATAAACACAAAATTTTGCATACAATGAATAAATTTTATTGCAGAGGAAAATTATTTCCTTCACATACTGTCATAATCAGAATTTAAAAAACAATCTTTACAAAGAATATATCTCACTTTTTTCATGCAAAAATCAATGACCATTCCCTGAATAAAATGAAATATATCCAAATTGTGCAAATTAAACAAAAAATAAACTTCAGTTCTGCTCCAAAGTACATTTCAGTGAGAAGGCTGTTGTTGTTTGGCTTCAATAAGAAGATGAAATTGGGGAGTGGTCTTTGACAAGATAACACGCATGTCATGTTTGACATCCAATTGATTTCAACTTTTCGTTTTGATGGTGACAATTGCTGAAAATCCTGACTTGCAAAGATATGTGGTTGCAAACGGAATCAGAGCTCCCACAGCTCGCTTTGCCAGACGAGGGTGGGCTTGTGTCAATGTAAAAAAATTTCAATGCGCCTGGTTCACGGACCCCCTGAAGCCCATCCACGGACCCCAAAGGGGTCCATGGACCACAGGTTAAGAACCCCTGCCCTAGAGCATCAAAATTTGTGGGGTGCCAAAAAACTGAATTAAAGTATTCATGAAATTCCATAAGTAAACAAGAACGGCACTCAGGAAAGAGCATACCTCCACCTGGTTGGCAATATCACTCAATGAAGAATCACTGAAAAAATTCTACTTGCTGCATCCGGATGCGGATCTTCACCAAAGTTGAATCAATTCTTCCTCGTCACACACACAACCTGTCCAACAAGTTTTGTCCAAATCCATCCCTACCTTTTTGAGATATCCCGCTACGTATCGTTTTTGGCCCGATCTCCCAATGGTGAAGAATCACTTAAAAATTAAATAATTGTAATATCCGAATCCATATTCAGATGTTCACCAAAATCGAATCGAATTGTCCTTGTCAGATACCTAACCAGTCCACCAAGTTTCGTCAAATACATCCACAACTTTTTCAGATATCCTGCTATGTATCGCTTTTGGCCCGATCTCCCAATGGTGAAGAATCACTTTAAAATTTTAATAATTCTCATATCCGAATCCTCATTCAGATGTTCACCAAAATTGAATCGATTCTTTGTTGTCACGTACACTACCTGTCCAACAAGTTTTGTCCAGATCCATCCATAACTGTTTGAGATATCCCGCTATGTATCGTTTTTGGCCTGATCTCCCAATGGTGAAGAATCACTTTAAAAATTTAATAATTCTCATACCTGAATACATATTCAGATCTTCACCAAAATAGAATCGTCATCAGACACCCAACCTGTCCACCAATTTTCGTCCAAATCCATCCACAACATTTTGAGATATCCGGCTATGTATCGTTTTTGGTCCTATCTCCCAATGGTGAAGAATTACTTCAAAACTTCTAGTAGCCGGATCCGAATCCGGATCTTCACTAAAATCTAATAATTTCATCCTTGTCGCATGCACTACTCACAATAAGTTAGGGATATTGGCAGGTTCTTCGGTGTGGTTGATTTTGTGTATTAATTATGTTGAGTCCTCAGAGAGATATGGAGGTTGCAGAAGGTGAAACCGACACCCGTGGACTGCAAAACGCACCTTCCGATTATTCAGATCTTCACATTATAAAGGTTGAACCTGAAACATTGGAAGCTTTGGATCAAAAAGATGTTCACATTTTAAAGGTGGAACCTGAAGCTTTGGATCAAAAAGTTTCCTTTGTGAAGATTGAGCGACCTGATTGGGATGCTGTGGACACTGCAGATGTTCACATTTTAAAGGTGGAACCTGAAGCTTTGGATCAAAAAGTTCCCTTTGTGAAGATTGAACGACCTGATTGGAATGTTGTGGACACTGCAGTCTGAGTTCCTGCACTGCCGGTACGTGCAGTCTGAACAAGAAGCGACTTTTACTCCGAGGGTGAGGTGCTGACCGGGCCGCCGTGGTGCTGACCGGGCCGCCGTTTTGTGGTGCTGACCGGGCTGACGTGGTGTGGTGCTGACCAGGCTGGCGTGGTGTGGTGCTGACCGGGCCGACATGGTGTGGTACTGACCGGGCTGACGTGGTGTGGTGCTGACCAGACTGCCGTGGCGTGGTGCTGACGGGGCCCCCGCAGCCGTGATGCCCCCCCCCCCAGCCCCCAGAATTTCCATGTTTTAAACATTTCCCAGTGTGTACCCTGGATTAGAATAGGTACACCGTATCCCTGCATGTCATAAGATACGACTAAGAGGGTTGGCGTCAGGAAGGGCATCCGGCCATAAAAACATTACCTCAAAAAGAGAACCATGACAATTACAACTACATATGGGCAGGGTACAGCTTGAAGTGGAGATCGGTTTCTGAGGTTTGGGACATGGAATGTAGGGACAATGACAGGGAGATCAGGAGAAGTGGTGGAAGTATTGGTCAGAAGAAGAGTGGACATATGTTGTGTGCAAGAGACGAGATGGAAGGGAAGTGGTGTGAGAATGGTGAAGGGTAGGCAGGGACAGAAATACAAGTTTGTGTGGCAAGGGTGCCTGGAGGGCGTGAATGGTGTTGGTGTCCTGTTTTCTGAGGGGTTTGTAGACAGTGTGGTGAGTGTGACTAGAGTGAGTGATAGGTTGATGATGGTGAAAATGATGATTGGAAAGCTCTTGGTGAACGTCATCTCGGGATATGCTCCGCAGGTTGGTCGGAGCGATGAAGAGAAGGACAAGTTCTGGTGTGCGATAGAGAAGCTGATGGAAAACGTGAAAGATTAGGAAGTTGTTGTGGTAGGAGGAGACCTAAATGGACATGTGGGAAGGAGTATGGATGGTTTTGAGGGAGTTCATGGGGGTTACGGATATGGTGTGAGAAATGGAGAAGGTGAAAGGATTTTGGAGTTTGCTGATGGAGCTGATTTGTTGATTTGTAATACTCAGTTCCATAAAGAGGATAATAAGCTTGTTACATACACGTCAGGTGGGTCGACGAAAACCGTTGACTACCTGATGGTGTGTAGGCGAGATAGGGGGCACCTCCGGGATAAAAAGGTGATTCCGGGGGAGGAGGCTGTTTCACAGCAACCACTTGGTTGTCTGCGACATAAGGGTGAAAGGTGCGAGGAGAGCTCGGCGGGTGAAGTACCAACCGAGAATGAAGGTGTGGAGGTTGAAAGAGGTGACAGTAAGGGAGGCATTAAAAGAGAGGCTGAGTAGGGTTGAGGCTGATGTGGTTGAGCTTGAAAGTGGCTGGATGTCAATGAAAGCTAGTCTGTTGGGATCCGTTGGTGAGGTATGTGGATGGACAAAAGGACCACTGAGGCACTCGGAAACATGGTGGTGGGATGATGAAGTTGGAAAGAGGATCGACGAGAAAAGGAAGAAGTTCAAGGAGTGGCAGAAGGCGAAGGGTACGGGAGCAGAAACAGCAGAGCATGAAAGTTGTAAAGCAGCCAAGAAGGCTGCAAAGAAAGAGGTAGCAAAGGTGCAGGAGGCATGTAGGAAAATGTTCGGAGAACGCTTGCATTCGGAAGAGGGTCAGAGAGCAGTATTCAGGATTGCAAAGCAGATAGCGAAAGAGAGGTGTGATGTGATGGGGGTGAGTTGCTTGAAGGATGAAGTGGGACAAATCGTTGTGGACCCAGATGGAATTAAAGGAAGATGGAAAAGATATATGGAAATGCTGTTGAATACAGAGAATGAATTGGATAGCAACATAGAGAGTAACCCAGTTTTAGGACCGGCAGAGAAGATAACTGAGAAGGAAGTTGAGGAAGCGATAAAAGCAATGAAGAGTAGAAAAGCGGGAGGGCAGACGGGAGTTGTGGGAGATATGTTGAAGGCAGCAGGAAGTTGGGGTGTGAAGAGAATGACAGAGATCTGTAATCTGGTGGTGAAAGAAGGCCGCATTCCAGTGGATTGGGAACTGAGTACCCTCGTCCCTCTATACAAGGGACGGTGACCCTCTAGAGTGTGGCTCGTACCGAGTGATAAAGTTATTGGAGCATAGAATGAAGGTATTGGAAAGGGTGTTGGAGAGGAGGATAAGGAACAAAGTGAAGATCGACAAAATGCAGTTTGGATTTATGCCAGGAAGAGGAACGACAGACTCACTTTTTATTGTGAGGCAGTTGCAGGAGAAGTACATGGAGAAGAGGAAGAAGTTGCTTCTTGGGTTTGTTGATCTGGTGAAAGCATTCGATAGGGTTCCACGCAAAGTATTGACATGGGCAATGAGGAAGTTAGGAGTGGAGGAATGGTTGATCAGAGTAGTGATGGCAATGTACAAAAGAGCGCGCACAGGTGTAAGGACGAAGGACGGGAACAGTGGTGAGTTTGAGGTGAAGGTGGGAGTGCATCAGGGGTCGGTACTAAGTCCACTACTATTTGTAGCTGTGATGGAGGTGCTGGCTCAGAACGTAAAGGAGGGTTTACCGTGGGAGTTGTTGTATGCAGATGATATGGTGTTGATTGCGGAAAGTATGGATGGACTGAAGGAAAAGATGAACAAGTGGAAGGAATGTATGGAGATAAAAGGTCTGAAGGTGAATATCGGAAAGACGAAGGTGATGGCAAGTGGTAAAGCATGTGGTGAGGTGGAAAGAACTGGGCAGCGGCCCTGTGCTGTGTGCAGGAAGGGTGTCGGAGTGAACTCCATTCAATGTACAATGTGCGCCTAGTGGGTTCATCAAAAATGTAGTGGTCTGAGAAGGTCATTAACCAGTGTGGCAGCTACATTCCAATGTAAGGTGTGCACAGAGGGAGCTGCAGATGGAGGAAATGTTGAGTTGGATCTTGGAGACGGCATGAAGCTGGAAGGTGTGAAAACATTTTGCTACCTTGGAGACATGCTGAATGGAGAAGGTGGATCAGACTCGGCAACGGTTGCTAGAGTGAGATGTGCATGGAAGAAGTTTCGGGAACTGAGTGACTTGCTGATGAGGAGGGGAGTGTCGTTGAAGCTGAAGGGAAAGGTGTATGCTGCATGTGTGAGAAGTGTTATGATTTATGGGAGCGAGACATGGGTAATGAACGTAGAGCAGCAACGAAGGTTGAAAAGGGTGGAAATGCGAATGGTTCGACGGATGTGCGGAGTATCGTTGAGAGAGAGGAAGACAAATGATGAATTGCGAAAAATGATGGGAATAGAGCCTGTGATTGATGCTGTGAAGAGGAACAGGTTGAGATGGTTTGGTCATGTGTTGAGGAAGGATGAAAGTGACTGGTTGAGAAGAGTGATGGAAATGAATGTAGAAGGAAGTAGAGGACGGGGAAGACCGAGAAAGACTTGGCTAAAGATGGTGGAAGAAGAAATGCGGGCAAGGGGGTTCACAAGGAGAGATGCAGAAAATAGGGCAAGATGGAGAAGATTGTCACGGGGACCGCAATGCTAACCCCCGCTCTAGCAGGGAAAATGGCCTTAAAATGCATGTTGTTGTATGTTGAAAAAAGTTGTTGGTCCTAATTCTATGGTTATTAATGAGTGTGAAAACACAGCATTCTTGATTTCAATACCATAACCATAGCCCCTCAAAAAAAAAAAAAAAACTCACTCCCACAATATCCCTAACTTATTGCGAGTCGTGTTCGCCACATCTCTGCCAGATTTTGTCCGAAACTGTCCACAACTTTTTGAGATATTTTGTTCACAAACAAATGGGCAAACAGACAGACAGGGGTGAAAACATAACCTCCATCCACCTTTGGTAGCAGAGGTAATAAGCAGACGTCAGCAATGGGAAAAGAAAAGTGTAGATTTTCTGATTTTCATCACTAACATCTATAGAGGAGACTAGAGTGTTGGGGTCTCTGTTCAAATAATAGCTCATGTTGGAAGCATTTATATTCTAGTCCCACCAAAGTTGGAAGCATTCAGGCTCAAGTTGTGGAGTCCTGTGGGCAGGACGGGCATGGCTAGCTTTGGCAGTCATGGCATGAAAGAAATGGCACACAGGCCAGTGGTAATGACAGGTAAAGCAGGTAGGTGATGATGGTCCAAGAAGACAAGGCTGTCAGCCCGGCAGTTAGGTTATGCAGGCTGGCAGGTCGATGATATGGCCGGCAGGTCGATGATATGGCCGGCAGGTCAATGATATGGCCGGCAGGTCAATGATATGGCCGGCAGGTCGATGATATGGCCGGCAGGTCGATGATATGGCCGGCAGGTAGGTGATGATGCAGGTAGGAGCCGGCAATCAGGTAAGACAACTGACTTCGCCCTAATCTGTGCTAACCTAATCTATCTCCCCACCTGATCTATCTATTCTCCCATCTAATCTGGGTTCCTCTAAGCTACAATAACCCCTGGTTCTTCTTCTCGAGGAATGCTGAAGTTTTATTCATACTATTGCACAATCCATCATTTACTAAAAGTAAATTATGTTGGGGGAGGGGGGGGGGTGAGAGGAATGGGCACAAAGTTGGAGGTTCGCCAAATACACTTGCACCTCGCTCACGATTAATCTAACTCTGAGGACCTTTCACTTACTCACCGCAGGCAGGTTTGGTGGTCTTTCTGTCTTCTACCGACTCCTCTCCGGCCTTGCTCCCCCTGCTCTGTCCCCCAAATATTCCTGCAGGACACACAAGATCTGCCTGCAACCCTCTTATGGTAAAACTGCCAAAATCAAGACTCCCTGCTCACCTTCATTCCTCTTTTCTCCCGCCTCTGGAACAAACTCCCTCACTCTCTTCAATCCCACTCCTCCCTCCAGGTCTTTAAAACAGCTGTTCACCACCATCTCTTATCTTCCTCCATCCAAAACCTTGATCTTTTCTACCCCTGTTAACACACCCCAAATCCACCTTTTTCAATCTCAGTTTTCTTTCCTGAAAGTCCTAGCAGTGTCCATCTTGTTTATCCCATGTAACCCCTCTACTCCCAGCCTTCTCTCTTCCACAGATCTCCTGATGTCCCTGCTCCCTACTGTTGATGTGCTTCCTTCTATCTCCCCCTATTGTCTCCCGCTCCCTTTATTATATGTTACATGCGGTAGCTCTTACACGAGCCTCGGTATACAAAAAACTATGTATACAAAAAACTATGTATACAAAAAACAGTATGTACACAAAAAAAACTATGCATACAAAAAAACTATGTATACAAAAAAAACTATGCATACAAAAAAAACTATGCATACAAAAAACAGTATGTATACAAAAAACTATGTATACAAAGAAAACGATGTATACCAAAAAACAGTATGTATACAAAAAACAGTATGTAGACAAAAACTATGTATACAAAAAACTATGTATACCAAAAAACAGTATGTATACAAAAAACTATGTATACAAAAACAGTATGTATACAAAAAACTATGTATACAAAAAACTATGCATCCAAAAAACTACGTATACAAAAACTATGTATGTATACAAAAAACTATGTACACAAAAAACAGTGTATACAAAAAACGATGTATACAAAAAACAGTATGTATACAAAAAACTATGTATACAAAAAACTATACATACAAAAAACGATGTATACAAAAAACAGTATGTATACAAAAAAACTATGTATGCAAAAAACGATGTATACAAAAAACAGTATGTATACAAAAAACAGTATGTATACAAAAAACTAAAAAAAAACTTTTTAAAAATTAAATTAAAACGTCAATGAAACAAACAAATGGTGATTACGTATAGACTACCCCTTAAGCACGACTTTACGCAAGATCTGATACAGCAGCCGTTGCTTCTCTTGCTGATAGATAACGCTGAAGTACCATTTGAAATATCGAGTTTCGTGAATTTCTTCACAAATCGAAAACTCTCCAAATGCTCAGGACAATATCGATTGGTGTGCGGAGCGCGGTGCACTCCGGAGCCTTCTTTCGTGGCTTCAGGACGCCTCGTCCATCGGCCGCGCAGGAGCTCGCACGTCGTGCTCGGGCGGGAACTGCTCAAAGGCTCCGTGGAAAGGCTGTTTCCGGTGCTGCTGTGCTGTCGGCGGTGGGAATCGGCCTCACGGCTTTTGCAAGCAACCGCGATGGACCAGAAGATCCCGTATTGCTCGGGTGACTTGATCAATGATTCAATGTTAATATATTCCGTGTAGTATTTATGCTTTTTGTTTTATCTCGTTTATTTTGCATTATTGAAGTTGGTCATTTGTGTTTAAATCTAACTTTAAACCGTATATAGAAAAAGAAAGGTACAGTATACTGTATTGGACTTGAAAAATAAATTACAGTACACTTGTACACCGCAAATGATTACAACCAGTTACACCGCCGTAAGTACAAAAGTGAGCCAAACTGCGTAGAGGGCCATCTTTTTTTATTCGGTACTAACGTAGGACAGCGACAGTGATTCATGAATGGTGTGTCATCCCTCGGATGGACGTTAAACTGGGCGTCCCGTCATGTATTAGTGGACATTAAAGATCCCCCCGCCAGTTAGCTTTATAGATTGTAGTTGTACCTCGTGGTATTATCGCACTGTCAGACCAAACACAACAGGTCGTTTCTGAGAGCTGATTGAACTTTATTTAGCGCTCATTTCATCACATCGTATCAGCCCAGACACACAGCGGCAGGGGAAGAGGAAAAGCAAGAGGCGTTCTCAGTTGAAATAATGTGCTTAACCGACAACCGTTCAAAAACTACAACTACAAGTACAACAACAACTAGAAAGCATCTGAAAATGCACAGCCCTTCCGCACCCGTTTGTATTCAGACGTCTTCTTCTTCTTCCGTATGGTGCAAATAACGAAAACGGTTTAACAAAAAATACAAAATGAAAATTGATGATTTTATGCAGCCTTGACCTTTCAGCTTTAGATCTAAAAAAAAAATCAGCTTCCAGCTTTTGATTGGCGAACCAGTTATGTGACCCAATATGCAAATTATTTAAATTTCAGGTCAATAGGGTGAAAATTGGTGATTGTACACAACCTTGACCTTTGACCTTTTGATCTAAAAAAAACAATCAGCTTGTAGCTTTTGATTGGTGAACAAATTCAGTGACCCAATCAATATGCAAATTCTTTAAATTTCAGGTCAATCGGGTGAAAATTGCCGATTTTACGCAACCTTGACCTTTCGACCAAATTATTAATTTGCCTTTTCCATATTCTCATAATAAAGCTTCGTTGAAAATTTAATGATGAAACTGAAATGGTAAATTTAAATTTCAGGTCAATTGCATGAAAATTGATGATTTTATGTGATGCTGACCTTTAACCTTTTGACCATATTATAAATTTGCCTTTTTTTTTTTTTTAATACAAGATCGAGGCTCGTGAAAGAGCTAACATTAATCACACAAAAAGTCAAACCAACACATAAAACACAAAATAATGGGAGCGGTAGACAAGATGGGGAGAGAGGGGGAAGGACACAAACACGACATTTGAGAGCAGGGACATCGAGAGATCTGTGGGAGGGAGAGGGCTTGGGTGGAGGTGGGAGAGGTATAAAACATATGGACACCAAGGACTTCCAGGAAAGAGTTGGAATTTCAAAAAAGTGGATCTGGGGTGAATTAGCGGGTGTAAAAAAGATCAAGATTTTGGATGGGGGAAGATAAGAGATGGTGGTGAACAGCTGTTTTAAAGACCTGGAGGGAGGGGTGGGATTGAAGGGAGTGGGGGAGTTTGTTCCAGAGGCGGGAGAAAAGGGGAATGAAAGAGTGAAGGTGAGCAGAGAGTCTTGATTTTGGCAGTTTAACCATGAGAGGGTTGCTGGCAGATCTTGTGCGACCTGTAGGAAAATTTGGGGGACAGAGCACAGAGAGAGCTGGGAGAGCAAGGCCGGAGAGGAGTCGGTGGAAGACAGAAAGACCACCAACCTGCCTGCGGTGAGTGAGTGAAAGGCCCTCGGAGTTAGCTTCATCGCAGAAGATTCCAATGATTCTGAAAGCTTTGGTTTCAACAGCGTGAAGCCGAGCTAGGTGTGAGGCAGGAGCACCGGCCCAGAGGGCGGAACAGTATTCCATTGAGCTGCGGATGAAAGCCTTGTATGTGGTGAGGAATCCAGGTGTGCCAAGGAAGGACTTCGCATGACGGAGGATGCCCAGTCGGCGACTGGCTTTGGAGGCCAGCTTGGCAATGTGGTTTTCCCAGGAAAGATCAAGGCAGATAGTGAGACCCAAAAGCTTGAGCGACAGAACTTCTTGGAGAGGATTGGTGAGAAAATGGATGGGAGGGTTTTCCAGTCGGTGTTTTCGGAGAGACATCGTAAGAGTGTGAGATTTGTCAGGATTGAAAGACATGTTCCACTTGTTTGACCAGTCTGTGGTTTTGTCCAGGTCTGCAGAGAGTGAGGTGGCTGCGGACTGCCGATTTGAGGGATGAGGAATGGAGCGGCAAAGAGTGGAGTCATCAGCAAAGAGATAGAGAGGATTTTCCAGAGAGTCGGAGAGATCATTGATGAAGACCAGAAAAAGCACAGGGCCCAGAACACTTTTCCGTAATATAATAATAAAGCTTTGGTGAAAATGTGATGACAAAACTCAAATGGTAAATTTAAATTTCAGGTCAGATTAAAATTGACAATTTTATGTGACACTGACCTTTGACCTTTTGACCAAATTATTAATTTGCCATTTCCATTTTCCCATAATAAAGCTTTGTTGAAAAATTTTATGACAAAACTCAAATGGTAAATTTAAATTTCAGGTCATTTGGATGAAAATTTATGATTTTATGTGATGCTGACCTTTGACCTTTTGACAAAATTATTAATTTGCCTTCTCCGTATTATCATAATAAGGCTTTGGTGAAAATTTGATGATGAAACTCAAATGGTAAATTGTAATTTCTGGTCAATTGTATGAAAATTTATGATTTTATATGATGCTGACGTTTGACCTTTTGACAAAATTATTAATTTACCTTCTCTGTATTATCACACCGATTGCTTTGTTGAAAATTTGATGACAAAACTCAAATGTTAATAAAGCCACGGCCCGGACAGACAGATACACCGACAGACAGACACACCGACAGACAGACACACCAACAGACAGACACACCAACAGACAGACACACCGACAGACAGACAGACAGACAGACAGACAGACACACACAGAAGTGATTACAAAACCCCGTCTCCTGCTGTGCAGGGGACAGCTAATAACGTCATCCTCATCCACCTCCACGTCCACATCCATACTCCAAATTCCTGACCGGCCTTCCAGTGTTCTGCTAGGCCTACGCTCTACCTAGGCCCTAGGACCTCTGGCATGACACAATGTGATGATGATGATGATGATGATGATGATGATTGATTGATGGTGGTGGTGGTGACTTATGGAGGTTGGGGTGGGAATGAGGAATAAATGGAAAAGATTATAATTGAGAATAGGAAGAGAGAAATAAAGTAAGCATGGTGTGGGAGGAGAGTACAGAGAAGGGAATGAAGTTCAGAGATCGGTGGAAGAAGACAATGTGTTTCTAACAATTTCCACAGGTTATTTTAGGTCATTCACATTTTAATCGTGTCAAAAGGTCCATGCACCTTTCCCCCTTATAAGTCCTTGCATGTCCACAAAGTAGCCCTTTGACTTTCGAGGTCCTTGTGAAGGCATTCAGGAGTCAGTCACCCCATGGCCCTCCATTGTAATTTATATCTAACTTCATTGCCCTCTACTCCCTCTCCTAGGTATGACACAAGTACTTTCATGGCTCCGACCATCACACCGATTGCTGAACTTCGTCAAGCCGCTAATGGAGAGTCAGGAAAAGCTGGAGAGCAAAATAACTGTTCACGAGAGCCAGGAAGACTGGGGACCGGTGAAGACCGAACACGAGTAGAAATGGAACTCCTGATTATGAAAGTTCAACGCGACGTTTGTCGTGAGCTCCAGAGGTTGGATGGAGAAGGCCAATTTGTGGTGGATTGTTGGAAGCGAGAGGAAGGTGAGTGACAATTAAATGCTGCAGCGCATGAATGATTGGCCAAATGGCCTCCTTCAACACCAAAGTTCCTTCATTTATATCCTTGTACATATATAACGTTTAGATGTAAGATAGAAAGAGCAGTTCTTCCAGGTTTTTTTTTAATTGGCAGATTTCTGCTTTTTGCTCAAATTTGGCCGATATTTAATCGAGAAAGATTCACTTAAAATCTTCTTCGAGTTATACCCCTTGACCATACCAGCTGGGGCTGTTGAGGGGTAGTTGCATGTAATGGGTGGGTATCAAAGTATTTTTGTTTGATTCATATTTTTATTTTCGTATTTTTATTTTCTTTTAAAATCAATAAATCGTTTTTTACTGCCATTTCTGAAAGAGACATTAGTTGTACGAGGTGGAAAGCCAGGAAAGAGGAGGAAGTCCGTTAACTCATTCATTCGCGTGCAGCATGTGGCTGCCGCCGCTGGTTCCATCATTGCTGGGAGCACAGCTGTGCCACTGATGAAATGCCCTCTGTAAACTAGGGTAGAAATTTGGAATTTGTTCAGTGTGCCGGCGATAACTCACTTACTCTTCGTCCTGGCAGATTGGCCTTCCGACTTCACATCCATCGGAGGGATGGCAAACACGTTGATGCATCGCCTTGCATGTGAATCGCCAGGATGGCAGTTTATAGCCGGGCCCAGATTCAAACCCAGGCTAGAGAGCTCGAATATGAGCACACATCCCGTCAACCTCTAAGCAAGTGGTTCTCAACCCATTTACCATAGTGGGCCACACTTGCAGCTCTCAATGTGTTATGTGGGCCGCAACCACACAACTTACTTCCTGTGTATCCATTAAAAAAACGGCACTCAGTGGAGCACATACCTCCGCCAGGCTGTACAGTTTGTGTTTTGTATCCCACTGATAGGCTGGTTCTGGATTCGGACCTCAAATGAATTCTAATCGGTTTGTTATTGTCACCTGACCAACTCATTCACCAAGTTTTGCCATAACTCGCCCACAACTTTGTGAAATATAATTTTGTATATAGTTTTTGGCCATATCACTCAATGGTGAACAATCACTTAAAGTTTTTTTTCAATTCTAGTATCTGGATCTTTACCAAAATTTAATCAATTTGTCATTGTCACACACCCAATCTGTCCACCAAGTTTTGTCCAAATCCGTCCACAACTTTTTGAGATATCTTGTTATATATAGTTTTTGGCCCTATCTTTCAGTGGTGAAGAATAAATTAAAAATTCTACCTGCCGGATCCGGATCTTTACCAAAATGCAATCATTTCATCCTTGTCACATACCCAACCTGTCCACCAGATTTCATCCATCCACAACTTTCCAACACCACCCCTCTTTCAACCCCTTCATCCCTCACTCCAACCCTCCCTCTGGCAAAGCCTGAATGGAGGGAAAATGATCTTCAGTGCAAGATTAGCAATAGAATGATTTGTTCAATTGACATCCTTCGTCATTCTTTTCTCTTTTATGAATATCTACTTTTGTTTCCTTATTTCTGTAATCTCCACCTTCCCCACCCCCACTCTCACTCGCAAAAATTTCCAACTGTAATGAATCTCCTCAAACTCTTGTCTTTCTTTGGCCTGCAGGTGGAGGTGGCATTACATGTGTGATGCAAAACGGCAAGGTGTTTGAGAAGGCTGGGGTCAATGTTTCTGTTGTGCATGGAAAGCTGCCACCTGCAGCAGCCGCACAGATGCGCAGCCGTGGGCATATGTTAAAGGCTGGGCCTGATGGTACCTCATGAGTATTCTTTACCTACTACAATTACTGAATTGCACTTAAAGTTTCCAAAAGCATCTTTGAGAAAATTTCAAACTCCCCTGATTAAATGTTATTTCACATTTGTGTCAGGGTTGTGTAATCAATGGGATATGGGGAAAAGATGAGAGAGCAGATAAAGAACAGATGATGGTTTATGATTATCTTTCTAAATGTTATATACTTACTTCTGCAACTGAAGGTGGACAGAGGTTATGTCTTCGCCCCTGTTTGTCTGTTGGCAGGATATCTCAGAGTTATGGACAGACTCGGACGACATTTGGTGGACAGATTGGGTTTTTGACGAGGACGAATTTATTAGATTTTGGTGAAGGATTTATTTATTTATTTATTATTTATTGTCGTTTATCATCTGTCTTCATCCCACTATATATGTCTATTTCCATGCCGTGCTTGAGTCTTATTAAATAAATCATTTTTTTTGTAAGATTGTGCATGCTTCCTCTGCAATCTGCTTCCTGTCCATCGCCCATTTCGACGACATTGGCTTTTCCCTTGAGGATCTAAATTAGGTTAAAAAGATGATAACTGGCGTGGGGTCGGCCCACGCTCTGAATAGGATCATTTGCTATACTGTTCAAGCGAGCGACAGACCAAATTGAGCTCGAAGCTTGGCCGTCTCCTGAGGCAACACATGGTGCCTGCGTTTTCCTGCCATGCGCCGTTCACGGCTGCATGACGGGTATCATCACACATCATGACGGATGCATGTTTGGAGACTTGAAATAAATGTTGTCAATTTCAGAGGTTTCATAGAGAAAGCCATGGACAACTTTCGTAGATTATAATGACTAGCAATGGTACCCGCCATATGGGCGGGGCTTCAATTGGGGGGCCCAAATAAAAAGGCAAAATATCAGAAATTGAAGGCTTTTTTTATATTTTAAACGATTCATATAAACATCCATTGAATCATATCACATGCAAATCATCAACATCTAAACAGTACATGGCGCCCATTTTGAAAAAAAGATTGAATTCTGCAAAACGGAAGCGGCCGCTACATGTCTTTCTCAGTCGCACGTTTATGTGTGAAGAGTGCGCGCCAAATCTGTAACACGGAAGCGGCCGCTGCACCTGTTTCTCAGTCGCTTTGCACACGCTGCCATGTTACTTCGGAGCCGCACGTTTATATAGGAAGAGTTCGTCAGGAGTCGATCTACTCTCTCCTGGTATGTAGAATAAACAGTATTTGTAGAATTTCAACAAAAGCCACATCACTGTTCATATCGGTAAATATTATTCCATTGTGTTTGGAAAAACTGGAAAATTGGAAAAATTGGAAAAACAAAATAGCCTATTTTACTCCCAGGGGTCCCAGGAATACCCACCCAAAATATCGTTGCGATCGGTTGAGCCGTTTTTGCAGTACTTTCGAACGGACGGACGGACATTTGGTGAATTATAGTAAGATAATGGAATAAGAATCTAAATCCCTTTCAACATTATTGACATCTCAATTGACAAGGCAGAGGCACAAGGCTGTTGCTGTCATATCACAGACAAGTCTGTTTTTTATTTTTTATTTTGCCATTTTACCTCTAACCCTCACAAGCAATTCCAGGATGCATACGTTCTTCCAGTAACTCCTGCCCTCCCCTCCAAGGCTTCAAGTTGGCAGTACACTACCATTTCAAGTAACCCTCCATTTCTACCCATGATATTTTCTACCCATATAAACCCCACCTAACCTCACTCTCTTACCATGTAGGTTTCCTCTCCTTATGAAGCATTATGTGCCCACGTATGTCTAATCCATTTTTCCATAAATGTAACACAACGTCATTTTGAAGCATTGCAAGCTACTAGGCCAATTTAATTGGCCCTTCGATTGAATAAGACGTTGGCTCGACACCGCGCACCACCTGTAGTTACCTGTTGTTACCTGTTCACAAATGCTCTAAACAGTTACACAATGTGATACACGACACTAATAATGGCTTCATACCAAAACCTGGAAAGAAAAGACGACCTCGTGCGGCAGCCCATACAACTTAGACAGGGATTTAAAAACTTAGATTCCAATGTATATAAGCTTGCATTTGAGGAAGTTACTGTGCCACCCCTCATATGCAAACGGATCAGCATAGCAGGGAACTCGGAACAGCAAGCTTATTGTTCTTCCTGAAGGATGGAATTTTCCCATGTACGACACCACTTTTTGCACAACACCAGAGTAACACTTTGCAAGATTTACTCATGTGGATTTAGCATTAGAGGTTGAATGTTTGACCCAAGATCATGATCGACAATCATCATGCTTTCATGTGCCACACCTTGCCTTATCTTCAGGCCTCGACACCATGTTCATAAAGAAAATGTGCATCAACGCAGTTTTACGGAAAACTTTGATCTATGGATATTGTAGTTTTGAAAACGATATAGAACATGTTGCAATCTTTCCCACCATCACTAAAAGCTTATCCCTTCTCTCTTCCTGTCCCTTGTTCCCAGGTTTACTTCCTTTTGTAGCAATGGGTGTCAGCTCTGTAATTCATCCTTTAAACCCGCATGTACCGACGATGCACTTCAACTACCGCTACTTTGAGATCCAGCAAATAGATGGTGATTAAATGTTGTCCAATCTCTTATTACGATTCCTGTTTTCCAGAAACCTTCCAAATCCATTACTTTTGCATCGTTTTATCCCCCACATTTCTCCTGCCTCACATATCAGTGCAGGCACAAACGCAGACTATTTTTTATTCTTTCATTGCCTTTTGACATAGGTACCAAGGAATGGTGGTTTGGCGGTGGTACTGATCTGACTCCATGTTACCTATATCCGGATGATGCGTCACACTTCCATAAAACCCTGCAGTCAGCTCTCAGTACTCACAGTCCTGATCTATATCCTCAATTCAAGAAATGGTTAGTACCTTACCCCTTATTTACACCCCACCTTCACGACAAACTGAAAATATTTACGGTACCTTACTGATGCACATGATACATTCACAGTTTTCAACTTTTATTTTCTAAAGTCCTATATTCTATCCCAAGCTTTTTTTATCCTATTTTGCTACTTACAATAGACCTTTTTCTCCTTGTCCGTTTAGCATGCAGATCGAATTTAATATATTCACTGATGTACTGTAATTTACTGTGATCTATATACCCTGACGAGGCACTTCATTGCTAAACGCTGTGTCTTATTATTACTGTGGTCCTAACGCATCTCGATGAAATGCATATCCTCATAAATTGGTTTGATGTCTTTTCCATTTTTGTGTCTTTCTTCCAAGGTGCCTATATTTAACTACCAGGAGGAGTACCCGTCCCAAGTGACGGGAAAAGCTAGCAAAAGTATCCCCCTCATATCTCTGCTTCCCCTTCCCCCTCTCTTCTCTTTCTTTCTCTCTTTCTCTTTTTATTTTTTTATTTATTTTCTCTCTTTTCTTTCTTTCTGTCTCTCCCCTGCGCATCATAAGAGGCGACTAAGGGTTGGTGTCAGGAAGGACATCCGGCCATAAAAACATTGCCTCAAAACAGGGAACCATGATTGTCATGGGGCCCGCAAGGCTGACCCCCGCTGTAGCAGGGAAAATGGCCTTAAAACGATCATTCATTGTCTCTCCCCCACTTCCCTGTCTCTCCCCCACTTCCCTGTCTCTCCCCCACTTCCCTGTCTCTCCCCCACTTCCCTGTCTCTCCCCCACTTCCCTGTCTCTCCCCCACTTCCCTGTTTCTCCCCCACTTCCCTGTCTCTCCCCCACTTCCCTGTCTCTCCCCCACTTCCCTGTCTCTCCCCCACTTCCCAGTCTCTCCCCCACTTCCCTGTCTCTCCCCCACTTCCCTGTCTCCCCCCCCACTTCCCTGTCTCTCCCCCACTTCCCTGTCTCTCCCCCACTTCCCTGTCTCTCCCCCACTTCCCTGTCTCTCCCCCACTTCCCTGTCTCTCCCCCACTTCCCTGTCTCTCCCCCACTTCCCTGTTTCTCCCCCACTTCCCTGTCTCTCCCCCACTTCCCTGTCTCTCCCCCACGTCCCTGTCTCTCCCCCACTTCCCTGTCTCTCCCCCACTTCCCTGTCTCTCCCCCACTTCCCTGTTTCTCCCCCACTTCCCTGTCTCTCCCCCACTTCCCAGTCTCTCCCCCACTTCCCTGTCTCTCCCCCACTTCCCTGTCTCCCCCCCCACTTCCCTGTCTCTCCCCCACTTCCCTGTCTCTCCCCCACTTCCCTGTCTCTCCCCCACTTCCCTGTCTCCCCCCCCCCCACTTCCCTCTCTCCCCCACTCCCCACTCCCTCCCCCACTCCCCTTTCCACCACTCCCCTCTCTCCTCTACATGTCCGTGCTCTATCCATTTTAAATGGCTTTAATTTCCTTTTCAGTTGTTTTTGTTTTCGCTATTCAGTTGTAACTTTTATTTGATATCTGATGTACCTACTTGTTACTGAGCATCTGTGCTGCCAAGGCAGCTTCCTGAGCAATAGTTATACTGAGTGATTTGCCATTGCCTTCCCAGCAGTAGTTCAGGCAGGAATTTGTAATTTGTTCAGGGTGCCGGCGATAGCTTGCCCAGTCTTCGTGAAGGACACCGTCGGGATCTTTAACAACCACCAACTAATGTCGGCATAAAGGACGTCCGGTTTAACATCCATTGGAGGGACGACACATATTGATATTTTTTACCCGGGCTGTGAAACACCAGGATGATATTATATAGCTGGGTCGGGATTCAAACCCATGATATACATCTTAGAGGAGAGTGGGCGTACCTCGTTGGTCATCCTGTCTGCCGAGGTCGTACCTTAATGCACTGTTAATAATCAAACTGTGATTCCATGTTGTATGTATTACTATATATTTAAAATGTATAATAAAAGTAGAATCCGAATCCAAAAAGATCGCGACCGCTGTCCATGGACGGTGTAAAATAAAATCACATGTACAATAATTGCCTTTAAAAGAGTGAAAAAAAAGAATTTTGGAGCCATTTTACCTCACGTCTCGTGGAGCCTATTATTTAATTATTTAATTAAAAATCATTTCCCCTAATTTGTTGCAATTCCACTCGAGAGTTCGACGCAATTATTTAGGCCATGAGTTCCAATCGTGAAATATGGAATCGGGTTTTCGAATATCACCTTTTAATAAGCCAATACGAATACGATACCTCAATCTTGCCTGGAGCCAGCACAATACACCTAGCCTCATACCAGCCAATCAGTGTAACCGTGAACAGACAAACGAACAGCCTTGTCTGTTATATATATATATATACTAGCAGAAGTACCCGGCATTGCCGGACGGGGGGGGGGAGGGGAGAAGAGGGGGGGGGGAGGGGAGAAGAGGGGGGGGGAGGGGAGAAGAGGGGGGGGAGGGGAGAAGAGGGGGGGGGAGGGGAGAAGAGGGGGGAGGGGGAGGGGAGGAGAGGGGGGAGGGGAGGAGAGGGGGGAGGGGAAGGGGGGAGGGAGAGGGGGAGGGGAAAAGGGAGGGGGAGGGGGAAAAGGGGAGGGGGAGGGGGAAAAGGGAGGGGGAGGGGGAAAAGGGAGGGGGAGGGGGAAAAGGGAGGGGGAGGGGGTAAAGGGAGGGGGATGGGGAGGGGGAAAGGGGAGGGGGACGGGGAGGGGGAAAAGGGAGGGGGAGGGGGAAAAGGGAGGGGGAGGGTGAGGGGAGAAGGGGAGGAGGTAGGGTGGAGGGGGAAGGAAGGCGGGAGGAGGGAGGGGGAGGGGGAAGGGGAGGGCCAGTCAACAATGACATTGCAGTTCTCATGGTCGGAGAGCAGCACAACAATCGCGACATCGTCCTGCATCTTCGCAACAGCACGAAGTGGATTTTGGAGACTCACCGATCCTGTGACGCCCTCCAGTACCGGCGTTGCCGGGCGGGGGAAGGGAGACCCGTACATTACACACATTACAACATTACACACACACAAACTGTGTTTTATGTTAAATGGTCTGGCGGCGGGGATGGAACATCACGTGATCGCTCTGAGCGAATCAGCGCGCTGCTCTGCCACCAGGTCAGATTCCGTGTATAATATTCCTCGCTGAAATGCGCTGAGGTAAATATGAATAAAAAATATGGATCTCGTCAAATATTTTTAGGTAGGCCATGTCCTTCCCAGGCTCAATGGCCATGTCTGTGCCAAATATCAAGTACGTGAGCCTCTCCGTTTAGGAGTCTATCGGTAACATTACACACACACAAACTGTGTTTTATGTTCAATGGTCTGGCGGCGGGAATGGAACATCACGTGATCGCTGAGCGAATCAGCGCGCTGCTCTGCCACCGCCTCAGATTCCGTGTATAATATTCCTCGCTGAAAAAAAATCTATGTGAAACATGCTACTATCTATGCTAAATCATGCTAAATCATACTAAATGCTAATCATGCTAAAATCTATGCTACTTGCTGTGAGTTTATGGCGGCAAGGAACATCACGTGATCGCTCTGAGCGAATCAGCGCGCTGCTCTGCCACCGCCTCAGATTCCGTGTATAATATTCCTCGCTGAAAAAAAATATGGATCTAAAGATGAAAGAAAAAAAAACCTATGTGGTGTGAATGGCAATGTTCCTCGCTGAAATGTGAAAAAAGGCAATCGCTTTTCGCTCTGAATTACGTGCGAACGCGTAACTGTGAGTTTATGGCGGCAAGGAACATCACGTGATCGCTCTGAGCGAATCAGCGCGCTGCTCTGCCACCGCCTCAGATTCCGTGCATAATATTCCTCGCTGAAATGCGCTGAGGTAAAAATATGGTAAAAAAATATTATGAAATAATTTTTTTTAGGTCGGCCATGTTCTTCCCAGGCTCAATGGCCATGTCTATGCCAAATATCAAGCACGTGAGCCTCTCCGTTTAGGAGTCTATCGGTATTACACACACACACACACACACACACACACACACACACACACACAAACTGTGTTATATATATATATATATATATATATATATATATATAGATATATATATATATATACATACATACATATATATATATATACACAAAGAATTAAGTTAAGCACCCCCCCCGTTTTTTTACAACCTCGCACATTACAAGTTTGTTGTCGTCAAAACAGTGTAATATACCCATGATATTGCTATATTTTCTGGAGAAGTGATATTATGGTCACATAAAAACATAACAATCATGCCGTTTTCAATATTTTATTCTGAATAATTTAAGGTGAAATTTTTTGGGAATTTTAGGCATATTTTCACCTCAATTTAAGTATGGAGCTATAGGTCCATCACGGACAGTGTGGATGACGTTTATGTTTTCTAACGTACAGTCATTGTTCTGAGAAGACCTCTAGCGATCTTTGCGTCAATAACGTGTGTAGGACCCACGTGATCGGATCACTGACTCAACCAATCACTTTTTTTCACTTTGATCACTCAATTTCATCAATGGATAATTGCTAATGTCATACCAATCATTATTTGATCTCACATACCTTAGAATATATGCCAATGTATACATATACACAAAGAATATATATTAGGGGGTGCTTACCTTAATTCGTTGTGTAGGGGTGCTTAACTTAATTCTTTGTGTATATATATACAGTGCGTATCCAAAAAAAGGTAATCCGAATTCAAGGGGTTAATATGCAAAGGTTATTTCGTTTGACAGTTTACACGTGGTTTACCAATTATGAGGAGATCCTCAGCTTTCCATTGATGCCTTTCATGCATCATTGCTGTCACACATGACCGAGTACATGTTCATTGAAAATGACAAGTTCAAATTGCATTTTTACAAGTTTGGCTAATTGGTGCAAGACAGTTTGAAATGGACGCATTACTTGTCGACTGCCAAGTTGATTATGTAAAATTGTTAAGCTGGTCTGGTAATCGTCGGTTGCGTCATCCTTTGTTTAAGATGGGTATTTAAGATGGGCCTACAGTGTATGGGTTTAGAGACAGTCTGAGTCATTGAAAAGATGGTTCAACTTATGACTGAACAGCGGACCTTCGTGGTTACAACCTTTCACCAAACTGGAAGTTTGCAGCGAACTCATGATGCATTCAGGGAACGTTTCCCAGAACGGGAGCCTCCAGCAGCCAAAACCATCTGGGCGAATGTTAGAAAATACCAAGAGCATGGCACGAGCCTCAACCGCAACAAGGGGAATTCTGGTAGGAGGCGCACTGGGCGATCGGAAATGAACATTGCAACAGTAAGGCAGCAAGTTTTGGAGCATCCTAGGGATACCAGCGCAAGACGAAATGGGACGGGATTGCCTTTGGCAACATTCAACCGAATCACAAGACTGGACCTCCACCAACATCCATATCAGATTCACAATCCGGCATCAACTTACGCCAGGGGATTTTGCCAGGAGGCTGGTGCTTGCCGGATGGTTGATAGCACGTTGCGAAGCAGATGTCAATTTCCTGAAGTATCTCGTCATCGGTGACGAAGCTGCTTTCACCATGGACGGCAAGGTCAATACCCATAATGTTCTTGAATATGCACCGACAGGACAACCCCCGGAATTTAATTTTGACACCAACATGAATCGACAAAAGTGGACTGTTTGGTTGGGACTTTGTGGAAGTGGTCAGGTGATCGGACCATTTTTCTTTCAAAGGAATGTCAATGGTAACAGGTATCTGCAGATGATCAATGATGAAGTTTTACCGCAGCTGGAGGAAAACTTTGAGCGACAGGTTTGTGGTGTCTTCAGATATCTCTGTTGGGCCCAAGACGGCGCCCCAGCACATCGTCTTATCGCTGTCCGAGATCGACTGAGGGAACTCTTTGGAGACCGAGTCATCGCCCTCAACCATGCATTGGAATGGCCGCCAAGATCACCTGACCTCACACCATGTGATTATTTCCTTTGGGGACATTTAAAGAACAAGGTGTTCGTAACTCCTCCCCGTGATCTTGACGAATTGCAGGGCCATATTCGACATGAAGTGGATGCTTTGCGCAATGACCCGGCTATGGTGAGATGAGCAGTTCAGGGCATGATCCACCGCTATGAGCTTTGTGTTGAAAGGGGAGGTGGACATGTTGAAGGTGTGGGTGCATAAAGGCAATCATTCCTGAGAAAAGTTCACATCTGACGTTAATTTTGCACCAATTATCCTGACTTGCATCGATTAGCCAAACTTGCCATTTTCAATGAACATGTACTCGGTCATGTGTGACAGCAATGATGCATGGAAGGTATCAATGGAAAGCTGAGGATCTCCTCTTAATTAGTAAACCACATGTAAATTGTCAAAATAAATAACCTTTGCATATTAACCCCTTGAATTCGGATTACCTTTTTTTTGAAACGCACTGTATATATTGTTGCGGATTTGAGAATCCTTTGTTTGTAAATATGACCCTCTAGTAGTAATTCTTGTAAATACCTCCGTTTTGTGTGTAAAGGTCAAAGGTCGTCCCCTTAGTTAATCCATCGCATGCACGTAGAAAATCATATACCCTTCTAAATAGTTATTTCTTATTCTATGTTAGTTTAAGGCTCTGTTTCCCACTAGTTGACTCTGCATTGCACCAAATGACATAAGATAGTTCCCTTTTCAAGTTTCCCCCAATCATCTCTTCGAAGTGCCAGTGCATTGGGCGGTTTTCTTCACCCCAAACTCCATTACGCACGCGGTCAGCTCGGAGAAGAAAGGCGTGTCTCCACCTCGTCATGAGAAGGAGGAGTGAGCCAGCCCCCGATCAACCAACCAAGGATGAGGGGTTTGGCCTGAGAGGGCGGAGAGAGAGCGTTCGAGGAGGTTCGCGAAAGTTCCATGGGCGTGGTTATATAACCCGTCGCCCGGAGCCTCCCACCGCAGTCCACCGGAGCCCAGTTGAGAGAGTTCAGTTGAGGAGGAGACAGTGAGTTCTGGAGAGGAAAGCGAATGAGAATCGGCACGCCCTGCTCGCGATACCAACCAGCACTCTGAAGAACAACCAGTGCGGGCACGCAAACCTCGACGTGCCGCGGTCTTCGGATCTCCCTGTCGCCCGTTCTGTGAACCAGAGTGCGAGGAGTCGGAGCTGTCACCTCCAGCCCTGCCGTTTGCACGGACCTGAACCTTCTCATCCCTCCACCCATTCCTGCCATTCCATCCTTTTGTGTACGTGAGTTTGTTTTGTGTGTCTTGTCCCTGGGGTATAAGTAAGCCTGTATAGATAAGTAGAATTGCACTGTGTCTTCTCCTTCTGTCATTATTTTCGTTTCTTTCCTTCTCCTTGGTTCCTTTGGTTTTGTACAATAGTTAGTAATAAATTCCTGTTCTTCCTTACTCTGCCTTCTTTCCTTCACATCCGATCGTCTTTGTGATTTCCCCATTGAACACCTGTGGCACGATTTGGCCAACGTTTAGAATCGGGTCTAGTTTTTGTTAATGGTTCGAGCCGCGGGCTGCTAATCTGCTCGGCAAATAACATCTTGTCCGCGGTCTCGAACGAGGTTGCTCACTTGCCTCGTGGAGGGAGCTGGGCGGCTTCAGGAGCGGAGACGGCCAGTGAAAATAAAAGGGGGATTAACCCACCCCCCCCACCCCCCCCCCCCCCCCCCCGCTAAGGGGAAGTGCCGTACTCTGTTTCCGCAACAGAATTCGGATTACCTTTTTTTTGAAACGCACTGTATATATATATTATATATATACATATATATATATATATACAGTATATATATATATATATATTTGCTATTATAAGATGCCCATAATTTTGTTTGGGGGCACATTTATCTTTGAATATTTAACCCTTTCTTGTAGATTCCTCCATTTCTCCTGTCTTCAAATCATTTTATTCTTCATGAATTTGCCCCTTTTCTACCTCCATCCCTCCATCACCCTATTTTCGGCCTATTTCACTCTCCCCTAGGTGTGACGATTACTTTGTAAATACTCATCGTGGGAATGAGCGAAGAGGAATTGGTGGAGTTTTCTTTGACGATTACTGCCCAGAAGGAGAGAGTAGCCGGACTGCACTCTCGCTCGTTCACTCTCTCTCGGATGCTATAATTCCTGCTTACTCCCCCATTGTTGAAAGGCGATTGGGAATTACGTATTCTGACTTGGAATTGGAGTGGCAGCAACTACGCCGAGGACGGTGAGGTGGTAACTGAGGTCGAGACGATTGCCATGTTTTCTGTGGGATTCTATTAAATGTGGACCATATTTACAGTGACTTAATCTGATTCAAGATGGCCTAGAGGTACGCACACTAGCCTCTGAGTTGTCTAACTTGTGTTAGAATCACGGTCCAGCTACAAACTGTCATCCCAGTGTTTTACAGGCAGGATGATTCACCATTTTGTGTGCCATCGCTTGGATGGCCGTTAAACTGGACGTCCCGTCTGCCAGCTTTAGTTGGTGACATTAAAGATCCCATGGTGTCCATCGCGAAGAGTAGGCGAGCTATCGCTGGCACCCTGAACAAATTCCAAATTCCCTGTCGGACTTCCCGTGTCAGAGTGGCGACCCATCCAAGATTGTAATATTCACCAGAAACTGCTTCACGAGAACCGATGCTTTCTATAGAGCATGGTACATGATGATGTTAATCCGGTTGAAACTGGTTTATATACCTTTAGCTTTGGTGGTATAAAAATACTTGGAGCATTGCCTCTTTTCTTTAATGCAGAAACCAAAACCAAACTGGAAGTGAAGACAAAGTTGTAACATAACTAACTTCACAGAATGATTTGTCATGCAACTACCAATGCAAATAGACGAAATATACTCAGAGTAATGAATTAAGTTTGGCAGTTATTATTTTTATCATGCATCATCTGAGTTAATTTACTCTGCCATTTGTAAGATTTAATGAATGATCTGTGTATTTTCTGTGTTCTTTTTTTATTCAAGCTATGTGGAGTTCAATCTCGTTCATGATCGAGGAACAAAGTTTGGCCTTATGACCCCTGGTTCGAGAACTGAGAGCATCCTGATGTCTCTTCCTCTCACGGCTAGGTATGTACCCTCTTGTGCTGCTCACCCATTACACTCTTTACTTCTTTTAACAACCCTAATTTTTGCTGTGTTTGTTTTGGATGTCATTAGTTCTATCCATCTATATAAATGTTTGTTGCTCTCCTTTTCCTAAGGTGGGAGTACAAGCATGAACCTCCCGCTGGTTCTCGGGAAGCTGAGATGTTGGAGGTCCTTCGACAACCAAGAGAGTGGGTTTAAACTCCTACAAACTCCTATTTCCCAGTATTCAAGTGCCACAGATGCCTACTGTTCAATCCCATGACTCTAATTTGCCGATTATTTTCAATCAAAAATATGGAAAACAAAAAGTAATCTGAATTCACATTTGCCATTTTTGTAAAATGTAAATTTAGTAACATTTTCTACAATGTGTATTTATTTCTAAATTAAAAATGATTGTAATTGAACACACATTCCTTTTATTAGATTTATCCAATTCTACAAGGTATGTTGTATCGGCCCATGTAAAAAAGTGCTTCAGGAAAACGACATTATTAGTTCCGGTACATTATTAGCTCACCTGGACTTTAGTCCGCTGAACTTATGCGATCGAGCAGTGTCTGTAGGTAAGTGAGTGAGTGAGTCCGTAAACACTTCAATCATTATCACTTGAACCAAACACACTATTTCGATGAAACTTGGCCACAAGCTGCATATCTGATGCCTAATGAAGGTGTATTGACCGCATCAAAATCTGCGCTCATTAAGGAGGTCAACGGAGGGGAGGGGGGGGGGGGGGAGTTGACTACCAAAATAGGTATTTGCTCTCTCTTCCGAAACTATACACTCGATTTCAACGAAACTTGATTGCAGCCTTCATGACATGACGCCAAAGTTTGTTCATGGCATAATAATATCAGGGTCCAAGAGGGTTTACGGGGGATTTGAGTGGCTGTTGCTCCTGATCCAGGTGAGACCTGTGGGTCCAGGTGAGATCGAGGACCCACAATCCTATTTTTTTTGGTCTAGTATTGAATTGTTTTTATCAAGAAAGTTTTTTGAAGTGAACACATCTTATCCCATTATAATTACAATCAGTATTTGTTCATAATGCCCTATAAAATAGGTGATTGCACTTATAAAAATAATTTTCTTAAAATAAAAAGTTTTCTTGAAACATTTTCCAGCCACCAGAAAATTTTTCTGATGGTTTTCTTGTTTCAGAAAAAGTTCTTATTTTAAGAAAATATTTTGTAACGAAGAAAATTATTGTTGGTGGTGTGGAATTGGTCACTGCACTTTGGTGTTTCCGAGCACGATCTATATTAGCTTTGTTCGTGAACTTTGGATAACAGGCGCGATTACAAACGTACGGAACAGTCCAGACCTGAACTTCGTGCCAACTCTTCTTGGAGAAACTGGCGATTTTGGAATGATGTTTGAGAATCAAAGCAGCAGATATTTTGCATTCAGTTAGCTCTGTTGTTGCCTCACAAGGAGCCGCCATTTTTGTCTAAATCTCGCTGAAACCCCACCCTCAGAGTGTGTGGGAAATTTGATTGGTCGAGATGGCCTAGAATTCTGCCCAAGTACAGTAATGCTAAACTGAAGGTTTTTGGAAGTGCAAACCACGCGATTTGTGTTTACAGTGTTCAAATATATAATTCAATTGAAACTAAATAATCGTTTAGAGGCTATAGAAAAAAAAAAAAACCAGACCATTGTATCAAGTGTAATGCCGCTAATGCCCTGTCTTTTACACCACCTAATGTAACATGTTAAATTAGTTCTTCGTTCCTATTTTGTGTCCTTTATGACATCCCCAAAAACACAAGTTTCCTATTTGGAATGATTTTCAATTTGTTTGACTGTAAGATGGGCAGACAGACTAAAGCAATTGCCATACAATGCTGTGCACGTGCACACTCGGGACGAGACTCCGTACAATTTGCCAAATTCCGAGCCAAAGTACTGCTAAACTGCAGGTTCGTGTTCCAATTCATATTCCGATTCGTGTTCTGCAATGCTCAAAATATAAAATTCAATTGAAATTAAGTAGCTCTTTAATCATCGAATGAGGTCTGTCAGACAGACAGAGTAAACCAATTGCTGGACCCCGCTTTGCATTACACGTGCGGAGTAAAATCACATTTCTAATTTCTCATCTGCCCCACAATTCCAGTTCTTTGTCTTCTTTGTTCCTATACAGCACAAGGCTACATTGTAGCATCATTGGCTAAGGGCGCAGCTGTGCTGCTGATGTGATGCCCTCTGCTGGTTAGAGCAGAAATTTGGCCAAGGTGCTGTCAATAGCTCACCTTCTGTTCACGGAGGATACTGTGGGATCTTTAATGTCCACCAACGAATGCTGGCAGATGGGATGGCTACTTAACATCCAACCAAGGGATGGCACACACATTCATGAATCACCGTGCATGTAAAACACATGCATGACGGTTTATAGCTGGGTCAGGATTCAAACCCAGACTAGACAGCTTAGAGGCCAGCATGCATACCTCTTGAGTCTAAACCATCTTGGAGTTATGCATGCCTCTCAGGAATCGTCTTTATGGTGAAGAATTAAATTGCCTCCAAACTGCAAAGCCTACCAATTGGCCATTCTGATCGAATAATCTCTCTGTGCCTTCCTCTCCACGTCCAAAAATATGGCACTATCATCAGCGTGTACGCTCAAACCCTTCAGGTGGAACAGGATAAGAAAAACAAATTCCACTAAGAACTCAAAGATCTAATTCAGAAATCATCCCCAAAAGACAAGATCGTCATCATGGGTGATTTTAATGCAAGAGTTGGTAGCAGTTGGCAGCAACCCAAACCCAAGCAGCAGACACCTCATCTGTTGAGCTTTGGAAACACATTAAGTCAGTAATCCTCGATACTACCAAAGAGGTCGTCAGGATCAGTTGCAGGAAGAACCGGGACTGGTTTGATGAAAATAACCAAGAAATACACGCCTTGTTTACGAAGAAAATTCCACTCACCAAGCTGTTCTATCGCAGCCACCTAATCAGGAAAGGAAGATGGCCTATCGCCATGCATGCAATATCCTCCAACAAAAACTGTGTGACATCCAAATGACTGGTGAACTGCTCATGTAGAAAGAACCCATATGTATACTGACATTGGTGACACCACAAGCTTTTATAAAGGACTAAAATCTGCTAAGGGTTCCACCTTTCAGACTCAGAACCCTCTGAGAACTCTGATGGTCAAACCCTGCACACTGACAAAGACTCTGTCTTGGAACGCTGGTCAGAGCACTTTCCTACTCTCTACAGTACTGACTGGACAGTGAATGATACTGCCATCAATCTCATTCCTCAACTGAATGTAAATATTGAACTCGACAAGACCAACATCCCACACATCCCACACAACAAGAAATCACCATTGCTATCAACCTGATGAAAAGCAACAAAGCCCGTGGAATTGATGGAATTCCACCCGAAACTTTGAAATATGATGGTCCTGTACTACACTCGAAGCTCCACATATTACATATTTGTAGCCTGCTGGGTGCAGGGTAAAATTCAACAAGATCTGCGAGATGCTGTGGTCATCACGCTGCATAAAAACAAAGGAGACAATTGGAAATTTTGCAACTACCATGGAATCACCCTTCTTTCCACTGCCAGGAAGATTTTGGCTTAAATCCTCAATAACAGGCTTGTGCCTACCATAGGAAAGGAGGCCCTCCTAGAAAGCCAGTGTGACTTTATTGAAAACATAGGTATGACAAACATGGTATTTGTGCTCTGGCAAATACAGGAAAAGTGCCCTGAGCAGAAGAAAGGACTGTACGTTACCTTTATCCACCTTATCAAGCCATTTGACACTGTGAGCCGGGATGGTCACTGGAAGATTCTTGCGAGGCTTGGATGCCCATCTGGATTCCTTACCATGATCAGACAACTTCATGAAAATCAGCATGGCCAAGTTGAGCATAATGGTGGCTTTTCTCGTCCCTTACAGATTTCCAACGGTGTTAAATAAGGCTGTGTTCTTGCCCCCGCCGTGTTTAGTTGTTTTTTTTTCAGCACGATGCGCCAGCAAGCGACTTACAAGTTGGAAGAGGGTGTCTACATTTGTTTCCGGACAGATGGGAACCTCTTCGACCTCAGACTACAACAAGCCTATGCAAAGACGGAAGCTAAACAGTTCAATCTTGGTTTCATCAGACCACAGAATCTTGTTTCTCACAGTCTGAGAGTCCTTTAGGTGCTTTTTTGCTAACTCCAAGCGGGCTTTCATGTGTCTTTCACTGAGGAGAGGCTTCTGTCAGGCCACTCTGCCATAAAGCCCAGATCGGTGGAATATTGCAGTGATGGTTGTCCTTCTGTAAGTTTCTCCCATCTCCACACAGGATCTCTGGAGCTCAGCCAGAGTGACCATCGGGTTCTTGGTCACCTCTCTTACCAAGGCCCTTCTCCCCTGGCTGCTCAGTTTGGCCGGGCGGCCAGCTCTAGGAAGAGTCCTGGTTGTTCCAAACTTCTTCCATTTAAGAATTATGGAGGCCACTGTGCTCTTGGGAACCTTCAATGCAGCAGAATTATTTTATTTGTAGGCTTCCCCAGATCTGTGCCTCGACACAATCCTGTCTCTGAGCTCTGCAGGCAGTTCCTTCGACCTCAGGGCTTGGTTTTTGCTCTGATATGCATTGCCAACTGTGAGACTTTATATAGACAGGTGTGTGCCTTTCCAAATCATGTCCAATCAATTGAATTTACCACAGGTGGACTCCAATCAAGGTGTAGAAACATCTCAAAGATGATCAAGAGAAATGGGAGGCACCTGAGCTAATTTCAAGTGTCATAGCAAAGGGTATGAATACTTATGTCAATGTGATATTTCAGTTTTTTCTTTTTAATAAATTTGCAAAACTTTCTAAAATCTTGTTTTCTCTTTGTCATTATGGGGTATTGAGTGTAGATTGATGAGGGAAAAAATGAATTTAAACGATTTCAGCACAAGGCTGCAACATAACAAAATGTGAAAAAGGGAAGAGGTCTGAATACTTTCTGAATGCACTGTATAGACCATTCTCTTGCGGACTCAGATGGATAGATGACAATCGCCTGCCCAAGGCTGTGTTCTATGGGGAGTTGAGCACTGGAAAATGCGACCGAGAGGCTCCATTTAAGCGTTTCAATATCAACCATCAACTGCGGGAAACACAGGCTACAGATCGTGCTGTCTGGCGATTTCATATCAAAAGGGCAACAGCCCACTTTGAAAACAAGCAAATTGCCAGCAATGAGGAGAAGAGGAGGAGAAGAAGAATGTATAGGTGCAGCCATTGCAGCAGGGGCTGTCTCTCAAGAATTGGTCTTGTCAGCCACCTGCAGGCCTGCATTTTCAACCGCCTTCCTAATATATTCATCTACGAAGAACTGCCAACAACAACAAAAGTTATACACTTACACTCCATTTGTGACTAAAAGTGAAATGCACCACAATGTATCATGCCAATTGTTTGTTTGTTTTAGTCTTTTTGTGACTGGTTCTGTGCTGCATTTAACACAGATGGGTTTTACACAAGAGTCCACCGGCTTTTATCAAATAAGGCAATGGGAAGACGCCATGCGTATAATACTGAACAGATCATGAAGAAAATGTAATGAGTCTCCCAATAAAGGGACGAATAAAGAAGCAACGATTGCAAAATATTTTCACTTTTATACTTTATTTAAGGCTTAAATTTACTTTTGTTTGCTATTTACATTACACTGTGCGTTGGCAGTAAGAGAAGAGGGTGGGAAGAGGAGAAAGTAAAAGGGGGTTGTTGGGGGGGAATGGTGGGAGTTGAAGAAAGGAAGGAGGGGATGTGGAAGGGAAGGGAAGAGGTGTAAGAAAGAAGATATATAGGAGTGGAGAAAAGAAGGACATTCAGACATATTACATAAAGAAAACAAACGCAAGATAAAAACATAGTTTCCATTTCTTTCCATAACACCATATTGCTTTTCTCACATTATTATAATAATCCACTTGTCAATAAACAAGTCTTTTCATTATACAACCCACCTGTATGCATACAAATCATTTCCCCCCCAAACCCCCCAAAAAAAATTCCCAACAAGCTCAATTTTCCATTGCAACATTATCAACAGAAACTTCACAATTATTGGCATTCATCTTGATTTCACATTGATTGAAACCTGTTTCAAAAAGGTACACCAAAATCTCCAAGGACTACTAAAAATGTTTTTGTTTTTTTTTACTCCAAAATACTTGTTCATCAGCTTTAAAATATTTTGCCAAAATATATTTTATGATATGAATGTTTCAGTCGCTTGAATCCATGTCACTTGAGGTTTAAATAATCAAATCAATTAAGTTAAATGACTTTTTAAAATCAACTGAAGTGACTCAAGAAGTTAAATCACTTAATGTTTTTGCCTTAAGTAGTTTTGCCAAGTACTTAATTTTTCTCAAGATACTTGAGTTTCTATGGAAAGCACCTCGATTACCATATTGTATGGTTAGTTCCTGAACCCTCAGGGTTTGATCAATACATTTTACTTTGTTGGCTTTTATTGTTCTATTGGCTTCGGTTGCCTTGTTGACTTTTCCATAAACATATTTCATTCCCCAGCTCCACTGACTTCTTATACTCCGTTTAGATTAACAGCTGGACACAAATGTGTACTGGTTTTATCAAAGGATCACAGGTAAGCCACAAACACAGGTTAATCCAACAACCACAAGTTACTGTCAAGCAGTTAATAAAAATTTGTCACTGAATTTATCAGAAAACAAACACAAATAAACAAACCTGTAAGTAATTAAAAATGTAAATAAAATCAAGAATCATTAATAAACGATATAGATTCTCTAAAAGAGTTAGTAAACTTCGTCTCAGAAGTATATTTGATAAATGATTAGCATAATATTACCTTCAATTATTCTTATTAATCACTTAGTTTATTGTTAAAACAATTACAAAAAAAGTTAGTCCAACTTACAAAGGTGTGTTTGTGAGTCATAAACAAAAGTGTTTATGCCTCACAAAGTCATAAACACAACTGTGCTTGTGTTTATGACTCAAGGTATGATTATAGGTACTGATTTGTACGGCCTCGACATTCACTACAAAGTGATTGTGTTCGCAATTTCTGACATCGCATGAGTCTTCATTTGCTTGTGATTTAAAGCATACAGGGAATTCTTTCATACTACAAATTAAGTTGCATCACAAGGTGACATGATGACGTCATTTTTCCGCATGTGCCACTTTCCCTGATATTTTTCTTGTAATCTCCAAGACTGTCAAATTTGGTGAGTTTCGGATACCTCCAGTGGTCACGTGTCGTAAATGAGGTTTATAATTGCCGAGTCAAAAACACATTTTATCAATTGCAGACACAATCCCAAATGCAGCCATGCAAGCTTAAACCCGAAAACGTTAATAACAGAAGTATGAGATAAGTGTCTTTAATGTTTACTTAATCGTGTATATAAATCACGTCCGCTATTTTGTTATCAATGTCATTCATTAATTATGTTACAATGGGTGATCAGTAAGTTCATGCCTCCATATAAAAAGTTCAAACTGACATTGCCAAAAAAAATTTTCAAATAAGAACTTTAACTCAACAAATCATGTTTATTTTACCTTTGATTACTTCATTATTACTGCATAGACTTTCTGATAACCGCTCCAATCTTGTTAACACGTTCAATACGTGGGTTAAGAACTGACAATTTAAGGCACAGACTTAATACAACTATGTTTAGAACTGACAACCAGTGCTGAATTGGTAGAGCACGTTGTGTTTCTTATCCACCATGAGATAATACTATTAGTATTATTAATCAGCTCCTACAAAGATGTAATGGATTCTATAATCTGATTTTCTTCTTCATGCAACCTTTGATAGTTGTAGTATAAGTTAATCCACACTATGCTAATGATTACGCATCACCATGCTAATTTATAAACAAAATTATGCAAATTGTTCATTCTATATAAGCAATTTCGTTCTGAATCATTTCCATGCATTAATTTGCTCCTAAATCTTGTTTGCAGTTGTTAGTTCAACAAAAAAAGTTTTCAAAGTATGATTCGATTTTTACTTATTCTTATCATGTAATTAGTAGATGAGTATATTTATCATGAAAATAATCACACCAAAGATTAAAGCATTTTGAAAATGAAGTCAACAAGAGTGAAAAAATAAAGATTTTTTTTGTTATGACAGGCTTTTCAACTCCCAATAAAAACTTTTCAATATTCCACAATTTCATACATCGTTTAGCTCTCAATTTGTTGAAACCCCTTTGGTCCAATGTTCCACATCGTTCTCAAGCACTCATTTATATTGGGCTATTGTAAAGTGAGACGCAGAAAGAGAGAGGTAAAGGGGAAAAGCTTCGAGGTAAAATGGTAATATAGTGGTGAGCTAAGAAAACATGTGAAAAGACCGATGAGAAAAGTCGGATTATGGTGGAGGAGAACGACACCGGATTTGGGAGAGAGAAGAAGGAATAAGATATGGCATGGGTTAAATGGAATGAATTGGAATGAATTTATCTGGAGATATGCTGCAGATGATGAAAATTGATGTGCCTCAGCTCTTCGTGGGGAAAGTCATTCCTGTAGGAAAGAAAGAATAAAGTTAACAAATAGGGGAAAATCAACTCAGATTTTAAAAAGAAATCCTATTAAACATTGACAAAGAGACATATTCATAAACTAAGGTGATGGGTTGTCCAAGTAAGAAAAATCCATCAAGCATCAGGAAAATTCATAGTAATTCCGAGAAAAAGTAGAAGCAGGAAAAACACACCAATGGCCCGTCCAGCCTGCAATTGTTTCTCTACACCAACACCAAAAACTGTTTTTTGGGCAAAAGAAAAAGGGTTAAAATGCTTTTTTCACTCTGACAAAAGACTAACACTTGTCTGTCAAGCCGCTCCTTGATTTCCATGGCAGTTGCCATGCTCTTATTGGCTTTCAGTTGATAACATTTATTGCTTGACTTGCCTGCCGACACAGACCAACACCATAGCCTTCAAAGAGCACTTGCGCAATTACCCGTTAAACTATTTGTCTGTCTTCACTTCCACTGCCCTTCCCTGCAAACTATTCCACATCCAAAGGAGGTAAGAGAAAACCTTGTCATCTTTGTTGTAGCTGTCTTTTTCTTTTATCTTTAATCTCAACAATATACTCCTTAAATTACCAGAATACTAATCACCAAGGGTAATCCTCAGGTCCAATGTTTCAACCACAGAGTAGTTTTCATCTGGGACAATGCAGGAAATTTGTGCCAAGCGTTAAATAACCACGGGGAGAAAAGAAGGGGAAAAGGGCAGGAGGGAAGTGGAGGGTTATGGCGATGCAACATGTGGTGGTTGGTTGCGCGTGTGGTTAGTTGTTGTTATATAGCCCCTGACAGTTCTCTTGAACAAGCCCGCGGCACAAGACAGCTGATCAATCTCACAAGAGCAAACCAGATATCCCCCACATCAAGGATGATGTACCCCCACCTTCACGGAGTAAGGGCCACGGCAGTGATACAGAAAGTGCGTGTGAGAGGGAGAGAGTGAGAGTGAGAGTGAAGATGACTGAAGATGAGAGGAGAGGAGAAGAGACGAGACGAGACGAGACGAGACGAGACGAGACGAGACGAGACGAGAGGAGAGGAGAGGAGAGAAGAGAAGAGAAAAGAGAGAGATAGACAGAGACAGAGACAGAGAGACAGGCAGACAGACAGACAGACAGACAGACAGACAGAGAGAGAGAGAGAGAGAGAAGAGAAGAGACAGAGCCAAGAGGGAAAGGGCCGGTTCATGGGGACCGATCGGCTCTCTGACCGTGACTGCACTGCTCTGCCGAATCTGGGCAGCAGGGAAGAATGGGGATCGAAGATTTGGCCCCAGCTTACATTGGGGGGTACAACCACCGTGAAGAGGCCTCCACAATCGTTGTGTGGTTAGTTGTTGGAAGAGACAGAGACAAGAGGGAAAGGGCCACACCATATGGACTGATCGTAAGCCGGGGACTGAGGGATTGAAGTACTTTGGGGATGGACAGTCAGACACTCATGCTTTATAATATAGATATATCCCTGTTTCCTCACTGATGTTGATGAAAGTTCCACAGACGACAAAAGTAATACAAACAGTACGGTCAGCAGATTATTTCCTGCTGCAACAAGTAAAACAAATGGAGTGTTATGATGTATCAGGAGGGGCATCATTTTTAACATTTTATGTTAAAATGAGAAATACTGATAGATAAAATAGAAATATTTTATCGAGAAATAGTGCTATAAAAAAAGAGAAATAGTGCTAGCATTGTATCGAGTGCTGGTGAGGTCACATGTAGGACACTGCATTAACTTATAGTCAGTCACCAAACAGTCACAAGCATAGTATTCAACTTTGGTATACATTCGAGATTGTGTTCGTATGATAAGGTTACAGGTTAGGGTTAAGGGTTAACATTCCCCCCTCTCCTTCCCCCCCGCCCCGACCCCCCCTGCTCCCGACCCATCTGGAGACCCTCAGCATATCCCGACAAAATCATGACACCAGCTTATACATACACTACCAGTCAAAAGTTTTAGAACACCTCAATTTTTCCAGTTTTTGTTGAAATTTAAGCAATTCAAGTCCAGTGGATAACCTGAAATGGTACAAAGGTATGTACAAGGGAGTTCATGGGGGTTACGGATATGGTGTGAGAAATGGAGAAGGTGAAAGGATTTTGGAGTATGCTGATGCAGCTGATTTGTTGATTTGTAATACTCAGTTCCAGAAAGAGGATAATAAGCTTGTTACATACACGTCAGGTGGGTCGACGACGACCGTTGACCACCTGCTGGTGCGTAGGCGAGATAGGGGGCACCTCCGGGACACAAAGGTGATCCCGGGGGAGGAGGCTGTTTCACAGCACCACTTGGTTGTCTGCGACATAAGGGTGAAAGGTGCGAGGACAGCTCGGCGGGTGAAGTACCAACCGAGAATGAAGGTGTGGAGGTTGAAAGAGGTGACAGTGAGGGAGGCATTAAAAGAGAGGCTGAGTAGGGTAGAGGATGATGTAGTTGAGCTTGAAAGTGGTTGGATGTCAATGAAAGATAGTCTGTTGGGAGCTGTTGGTGAGGTATGTGGATGGACAAAAGGACCACAGAAGCACTTGGAAACATGGTGGTGGTATGATGAAGTTGGAAAGAAGATTGACGAGAAGAGGAAGAAGTTCAAGGAGTGGCAGAAGGCGAAGGGTATGGGGGCAGAAAAGGCAGAGCATGAAAGTTATAAGGCAACCAAGAAGGCTGCAAAGAAAGAGGTAGCAAAGGCACAGGAGGCATGGAGGAAAATATTTGGAGAACGCTTCGATTTGGAAGAGGGTCAGAGAGCCGTATTCAGGTTTGCAAAGCAGATAGCGAAAGAGAGGTGTGATGTGATGGGGGTGAGTTGCTTGAAGGATGAAGTGGGACAAATCGTTGTGGACCCAGATGGAATTAAAGGAAGATGGAAGAGATATATGGAAATACTGTTTAATGCAGAGAATGAATGGGATGGCAACATAGAGAGTAACCCAGTTTTAGGACCGGCAGAGAAGATAACCGAGAAGTAAGTTGAGGAAGCAATAAAAGCAATGAAGAGCAGAAAAGCGGGAGGGCCGACGGGAGTTGTGGGAGATATGTTGAAGGCAGCGGGAAATTGGGGTGTGAAGAGAATGACAGAGATCTGCAATCTGGTGGTGAAAGAAGGCCGCATTCCAGTGGATTGGGAACTGAGTACCCTCGTCCCTCTATACAAGGGGAAAGGTGACCCTCTGGACTGTGGCTCGTATCGAGCGATAAAGTTATTGGAGCATGGAATGAAGGTATTGGAAAAGGTGTTGGAGAGGAGGATAAGGAAGAAAGTGAAGATTGACGAAATGCAGTTTGGATTTATGCCAGGAAGAGGAACGACAGACGCTCTTTTTATTGTGAGGCAGTTGCAGGAGAAGTACATGGAGAAGAGGAAGAAGTTGTTTCTTGGGTTTGTTGATCTGGAGAAAGCATTCGATAGGGCTCCACGTGAAGTAGTGACATGGGCATTGAGGAAGTTAGGAGTGGAGGAATGGTTGATCAGAGTAGTGATGGCAATGTACAAAAGAGCGTGCACAGCTGTAAGGACGAAGGACGGGAACAGTGGTGAGTTTGATGTGAAGGTGGGAGTGCATCAGGGGTCGGTACTAAGTCCACTACTATTTGTAGCTGTGATGGAGGTGCTGGCTCGGAACGTAAAGGAGGGTTTACCATGGGAGTTGTTGTATGCAGATGATCTGGTGTTGATTGCAGAAAGTATGGATGGACTGAAGGAGAGGATGAACAAGTGGAAGGAATGTATGGAGACAAAAGGTCTGAAGGTGAATATCGGAAAAACGAAGGTGATGGCAAGTGGTAAAGCATGTGGTGAGGTGGAAAGAACTGGGAAGTGGCCATGTGCTGTGTGCAGGAAGGGTGTCGGAGTGAATCCCATTCAATGTACAATGTGCGCTGAGTGGCTTCATCAAAAATGTCGTGATTTGAGTGCGTCATTAACCAGTGTGGCAGCTACATTCAAGTGTAAGGTGTGCACAGAGGGAGCTGCAGATGGAGGAAATGTTGAGTTGGATCTTGGAGACGGCGTGAAGCTGGAAGGTGTGAAAACATTTTGTTACCTAGGAGACATGCTGAATGGAGAAGGTGGATCAGACTCGGGAACGGTTGCGAGAGTGAGATGTGCATGGAAGAAGTTTCGGGAACTGAGTGGCGTGCTGACAAGGGGGGAGTGTCGTTGAAGCTGAAGGGAAAGGTGTATGCTGCATGTGTGAGAAGTGTTATGATTTATGGGAGCGAGACATGGGTAATGAACGTAGAGCAGCAACGAAGGCTGGAAAGGGTGGAAATGCGAATGGTTCGGTAGATGTGCGGCGTGTCGTTGAGAGAGAGGAAGACAAATGATGATTTGCAAAAGATGATGGGAATAGAGCCTGTGATTGATGCTGTGAAGAGGAACAGGTTGAGATGGATTGGTCATGTGTTAGGAAGGATGAAAGTGACTGGTTGAGAAGAGTGATGGAAATGAATGTAGAAGGAAGTCGAGGACGGGGAAGACCGAGAAAGACTTGGCTAAAGATGGTGGAAGAAGAAATGCGGGCAAGGGGGTTAACAAGGAGAGATGCAGAAAATAGGGCAAAATGGAGAAGATCGTCATGGGGACCGCAAGGCTAACCCCCGCTCTGGCAGGGAAAATGGCCTTAAAATGCCTGTTGTTGTTGTTGTTGTTGTTGTTGGTACAAAGGTAACCAGTAAACTGCTCGAGATTTTAAAAAGTTTAGGTCAGCAAAAACGGGAAAATAATGTAAATTGCACAGTTATATTGTAAAAAAAAAAGAAAAGAAGGCCTTCTTCAGGGAACAAGTAATGGGTTCACAACTTACAGCTGTTCTGCAGCAATGTAAGTAAATTAAGCCTTGAAAGTTGATGCGAACAATTCCTACAGGTGTCCCAACCTCTGCTGATCACTTGATTACAAACTCCCTGTCTGTATAAAAGCAGTATTAGAACAGACTGTTATTACACCCTCTGAAGCATTATTTGGACAATATTGCACTGCAGGAAGTAGTATATTGCTATCATAATGGCGAGAAAAAGGCAATTAACAAAGGAAGACAGACAGACCATTATAACCCTAAAAAGTGCAGGTCTTTCCTTTCGAGAAATTGCAAAGAAAGCCAAGGTGTCAGTGAGTACAGTTTCCGACACCATCAAAAGGCACTTGGAAACTGGAGGAAACTCTGACAGGAAGAGGTCTGGCAGACCCAAAGCCACAACAGAATCAAAAGACAAGTTTCTGAGAGTCAACAGCTTGCGTGATAGGCAGCTCACAGGACAACAGCTTCAGGCACAGCTTAACACTGGTCGAAGTAAGCAAGTCTCAGTTTCAACTGTGAAGAGAAGACCGAGCTGCCGGTTTGACAGGTCGAGTGGCAGTAAGAAAGCCATTGCTAAGATGGCAAAATAATAAAAGAGGCTTGCCTGGGCCATGAAGCACCGCCAGTGGACTACTGAAGACTGGAAGAAGGTCTCATGGACCGATGAATCAAAATTTGAAATCTTTGGTTCATCACGCAGGGTTTTTGTATGCCGTCGAGTCGGCGAAAGGATGGTTCCTCAGTGTGTGACACCAACTGTCAAACATGGAGGAGGAAGCATGATGGTCTGGGGCTCTTTTGCTGGATCCAGAGTCGGCGAATTGCACATCGTGACTGGCACCCTGAACCAAAAGGGCTACCACAGCATTTTGCAGCGCCATGCAATACCCTCTGGTATACGCCTAGTTGGTCAGGGGTTCATCCTGCAGCAAGACAATGACCCTAAACACACCTCCAGGTTATGTCAAAACTACCTTCGAGGAAAAGAACAAGACGGTAGGCTTCAAATCATGGAATGGCCAGCACAGTCTCCAGACTTAAACCCCATCGAGCTGGTTTTGGATGAACTGGACAGAAGGGTAAAAGCAAAGCAACCTACAAGTGCAACACATTTGTGGGAACTTCTGCAACAGTGTTGGGAAGAACTTCCCGAACAATATTTGATTTCCATTGTAGAAAGAATGCCACGAGTGTGTTCAGCGTTTATATCTGCAAAAGGTGGCTACGTTGCTGAGTCAAAAATTTAAATTAAATTTTGTTAAACAAAATGATTCTATGATTTCTTTTTTTAGCTCCAATTGTTTATTTGTTCTATGCTTAATTTCAAAGTACATTGAGATATTAAACTGCGTACATTTCAATAAAAACTGGAAAAATTGAGGTGTTCTAAAACTTTTGACCAGTAGTGCATACGTATGGGTTTAAATATAACACAGCAAAATAATTATTATTTAAAGGGGGGGGTGGGTGGGGAGATGGGGTTTCTTCCCTGAGTTTGACCCTTTCACCCAATAAACCAAACACAAACACACACACACACACACACACACACACACAAACACACACACAAACACACACACAAACACACACACAAACACACACACACACACACACACACACACACACAGAGGTGGATACTTTGAGACCTGGGAGAGCTCCGTTCCACATTCTGAAACCTGCGTATGGAGATAACAACCAACAACACAACAACTAACCACACAACTATCAAGGATGCCTCTTCACGGTGGTTGTGCCCCCAAAAAAGTCAGGGGCCAAATCTTCCCCATTCTTCCCTGCTACCTACATTTGGCAGGGCAGCACAGTCACAGTCAGAGAGCCGATCAGTCCATATGGTTTGGCCCTTTCCCTCTTGTCTCTGCCTCTTCCAACAACTAACCACACAACGATTGGGGAGGCCTCTTCACGATCCCTCAGTTTTGGGGCTATCACCGCCAAACTTTCTGTGGAACCTTTTGGGATCCCAGCGGGTGGCCGAAGGTGGGTGGGAGGTTTCATAAATTCCTCGATACAATTAAGATTTTGAGTTTCCATCCGTACAAAACTGTTTCCTATCCGGATGTAAACACAATCACGGGTTCGACATTAGCAGTTTCGCCATTTACTGCATGTTGAAACATTCGCTGGTTTGATAATATCTCAATACAATTGTAACTTCGATTTTCCACCCGAGCGAAGCCGCTTTTATCTATCCTAAGGTGGGTCTCGGAGGTTTCATAAATTTCTCAATACAATTATGATTTTGAGTTTCCATCTAACAACCTAACTAATAAGCAGAGCAATTAATCTCTTGTGTGTGACAAAATTCAGTAGAATAGAAATCCAAATTTTACACCACTCCGGCCAACCAGTTCGCTCATGGCAGCACGCCTTCAGGAGGGTCCTTGGAAAGCCTGGTGCTACACCTGACGCCTATTACCCAGAGTTCGGGCTGCGAGGTGGCAGACAGCATTTGCTACTACTTTAGCGTGGAAAAAAAGATGTCCGAGACGTTCCGAATCCGAGTCAATTCTTGTCTTCTATCATAAAGGTAACAACTCTCCCAAAACCCCGGCTGGGAAACACCATTAAACAAAAGCTAACGCATATTCATATATTATGAAACCAAACGCAAAATGATGTGGCTACACTACCACCTTCTCAGGAAGATCAATCCATGGGTTAACATTATGTCAGGCTTGGTTAGAGCCAGGACTGCTGGTTCATGAACGACTTGGGCAAAGACATTTCCTTGCCAACCCCAAAAGAAGGTAGAGATGTTAAAGAAGGAGTACCAGTGTTAACAATATCTCCTTTGGCTTATAATTTATTCCCCTGTAATGAATGAATGAATGAATTCATATTCATATTCATGAATGAATTCATATTCATTCATGAATGAATTCATATTCCCCTGTAAATACAACCAAAAATCCTATTACTTTTACACATATAATCGTGGCCAAAAATATAAGCACCCTTGCACTTTTTAAAAATAATGCACCATTTCTTCCAGAAATTTGTTGAAATTAAAAAATATTTTGGTATCCACATGTGTATTTCTTTGGTTTGCAGCGGAACAAAACAAAAAAAAGCTGAAAAAATACTAAATCTTAGCTTATTCCACACAGAAATCCTAAAATGGCCCGGACAATATTATTGGCACATTTTAGAAGTTGTTAGAAATAATTAGATTTCAAGCAGTTGATTCTCCTTTACTTTGGAATTGAACTCACCTGTGGTGAGTTGCAGGTGCCTGCAATATAAAAATCACTCATTCAACCAGTTTGAATAGAGAAAAGGAGTCATTCTGCTGTTTTGTGTCACTGTGTGTACCGCAATGAGCATGGAGAAAAGAAAGAAAACCAGAGAATTGTCTGAGGAGATCAGACACAAGATTGTAGCCAAGCATGGACAATCTCAAGGCTACAACTCCATCTCCAGAGACCTTGATGTTCCTGTGTCCATTGTACACAATGTTATCTGGAAGTTTAAGGTCCATGGCACTGCAGCCAACCTCCCTGGACGTGGCCGCAAGAGAAAACTTGATCGAAGATTGCAGTGAAGGATTGTTCAAATGGTGAAGAAAGCACCTCGATCAACTGCCAAACTGATTCAAGCTGACCTTCAGACACAAGGTACGACAGTTTCAACTCACACCATCCGTCGTCAACTCAATGAAAGGGGGTTCTATGGTAGGAGACAAAGGAGGACCCCACTGCTGAGAGAGACATAAGAAAGTCGACTGGAGTTTGCCAAAATTTGCAAACCCACCTGGAGAATGTCCTGTGGACAGATGAGAACAAATTACAGCTTTTTGGTAAAGCACACTCGATGTTTACATAAAACAAAATGAAGCCTTTAAAGAAAAGAACACCTTCCCTACAGTCAAACATGGAGGAGGTTCAGTGATGTTTTGGGCTTGCTGTGCTGCCTCTGGCACTGGATGTCTTGAATATGTGAATGGGAGATTGAAATCAGGAGATTAGCAAGGCATTTTGGAGCGCAATGTTCAACCCAGTGTCAGAAAGCTGGGTCGCCATCAAAGGTCATGGGTCTTTCAGCAGGACAATGGTCCCAAACACACTTCAAAAAGCACCCAGTAATGGTTCAAGACAAAACGCTGGACTGTTCTGAAGTGGCCAGTAATGAGTCCAGATCTAAATCCCATTGAACACCTGTGGGGAGATCTGAAAACAGCAGTTGGGAGAAGGCACCCTTCAAATCTGGGAGAACTGGAGGAGTTTGCACAAGAAGAGTGCACCAAACTGCCAGTAGAGAGGTGCAGGAAGCTCATTCATGGCTACAGGAAGTGCTCGACTGTAGTTATTTTGTCCAAAGGCTGTGCTACCAAATATTAAGTCTCAGGTGTCAATAATTTTGTCAATGCCATTTCTTTTTATTTTATGATTTAAAAGGATATATTAAGTTCTGAATCAAAAACAAAGGTTCTACAATATTAACAGTGAAATAAAGAATTGTGGAGACCAAATACTTTTGTCAATTTCAACTTATTTTTAGAGAAAATTGTGAGTTATTTGAAAAGAGTGCAAGGGTGCCAATACTTTTGGCCACAACTGCAGCTCCTTGGCACTGTGCTGTCTGCTAACAACTAACACTGTCCGTATCTATTTCATCCCACTCCTCCACCCCCTCTCAAGATATTTCTCCTGTGTAACACACAACAACATTGCCCCTTGCATTACGTAGTATCTATTTTCATTATGCTTACCTTTTCCTGGTATTTTTCATTTCCTGTTGAATTGCATCTGCCAACACCTTTTCCCAAACTATGAAAGTACCTCGACCTGAACCTGATCACCCCTCTCTGCTATCTAGACACCTTACCTCCAAGCTTAGTGTCATCTGCAAATTTGTAAAGGCAATCCTTAACCCCATTCCCCCAAATCATTGATGTAGATTATGGTTCCTACCACTAAGCCAATTTTAAATCCAGTTAGCTACTCTACAAGCCGAAGCATAAATCCATTATTTTATAGCTTACTTTGTGATATCTTATCAAATGACTTCTGAAAGTCGAGATATACATTCACCGAGTTCCCTTATCCACACAGCCAGAAACTGCCTCAAAGAACCGCAACAAATGAGTTAAACATGACCTCCGACTAATAAATCCATGTTAAATTTCATTTAATTAGCTTAACTTTCTCAAATGGTTCCCCATATGTTTCCTATTAAATGTGGAGTAAAAGAATGAGGTCTTACCGAGGACTGTACCTGGCTCCAGCGGATATTCCAAAATAGAGGTTGCAGGAGCGATGGCATAAGGATAGTCGTATGGTGCATACAACACACCTGCACCCAAGCTCAACCCACCAGCTCCCGCAGAGCTCCCTCCCTCATGGGGATGGCCTGTAGGAGGTAGAGCGGCTGCAAGGCCACCTGGGGTGTGATGGAGGGGTCGCAAGAGGGGTAGCAAAGCGGTGGGAGCTTGGGGTTGTGGGGAGGGCAGCGGAGCAGCACGGAGATGGGGGTGAGGCAGGAAGGGAGACGGTGAAGTGAGGAGGCGGGGAGGAGTTGGGGTGAGGGAGAGCGTGAGAGCTGAAGGTAAGAAAGAAAAGGGATAAAGGTCGAGGTGGGGGTGGAGATGTAAGGTTAACTTTAACTATTTGTACGTGACATTCAACTTCTTTAATAAATATCTCCAAATCATTCAGGTCATTGCTACTACTGAGTCTAAGGAAGTTCATGCCCATGATATAGGTGTTTGTGCATAATTATATGGAGGGTTGGGAACGAGAGATACATTTGGGAAAACAAAATTGCGAAAGGTAGGAGACGATAGGAAGAAGTGTAAGATCGGGAAATGCTATTTAGAAATGTGGCAAAGTAATCTGTGAAACCACCTATTGAACTTTGTCGATCAACAATGGAATAAATCTAAACCTTGATAATAGACAAGGCTTGAGTTGGTGGTGCAGTGAGCTCTACCAGACTTTCCTAACAGTTTCTTCCAAACTAGTATTGTTTCTTTTTTGAAGGATTGGGAACTTTGGAAGAAAAGGAAAAGAAGACCATGAATGGATAGGTCATGGAAGATGAAAGAGGGGTGGGGTGTAGGCCAAAGATAGGAATGGGGAGGTTGTAGCGGTTACCGCTGGATGCACACAATCGCCTTGCACCGGCCAGAACACGGCCAGACGCGCCTCTCCCGGGCATGCCCGGACTCACTGTTCCCGGGCACGCCCGAACCTCCCGGGCACGCCCGGTCTCGTCTTTCCCGGGCTCGCCCAGAGCGTCCGGGCATGCCCGCTATCGCCTTTCCAGGGCTCACCCAGAGCGTCCGGGCATGCCCGCTATCGCCTTTCCAGGGCTCGCCCAGAGCGTCCGGGCATGCCCGCTCTCGCCTTTCCAGTGCTTGTCCAGAGCGCCCGGGCACGCCCAGCCTCGACTTGCCAGGCCGCAGCCAAACACGCCCGGGCAGGTCCAGACTCGCCTTTCCAAGGCTCGCCCTTGACACCCGGGCATGCCCGGTATAGCTTTTGCCGGGCAAACTTCCCGACATAAATGTGTATATATATTGCTGCCCGATAAACGGGCTTTTGGTCAGAATACCTGAGCTGTTTTGTTTTAATAAAGCAACTCGGACGAATTCCGTCTTTGGTCGCGTCAATTCTTTCGACTCGCGTTGGAGCGCAGCTCCCTCAAGGTGATGGTTAAAAACCTCACTATTTATTACCCCGCACACCCGAAGCGAAAAGCGGAGTCAAGTAATTATTGGTTCATGTCGAACCCTACCTACTTCCGTCTGACATCAATTTATGATCATCAGTTTATGATTGAGGAACCGCTTATTTAAATCGAACCTTACATTTTGAACATGAATCGGAATTTGAATAGGAAGACACGTCTTTTACTTTACTCGACGATGTCTCTGAAAATGCACAGAGAGCAGTTAGATTATAAATGTTTTTACTCTGTCTGCCTGGCAGTAAAAGAAAACTGAAAATCATTCCAAACAGGAAACTTACTGTTACTGTTTTTAAGGACGTCATAAAGGACACAAACAACAGGTATGAATAACTAATGTAATGTGTTAAATAGGGCCATGTAATACACACTGCAGAAAATGGCGGTATACCCCAGAATTTATTTATATGACTTTTACAATCTTCATTTTATTTAAATTGAATTACATAGTTGAACACTGTAGTACACAAATTGTCTGTCGTAATAGTTACAAAAACATCCAGTTTTGCAGAACTTCAATTTAAATTAAGGTTCAATGGGGCAGTGTATAAAGCTAGTGTTCACAACTCTTCTGGACTACTTCAATAGCCCAAACCATCCATATTTTTTAACGATCGTTACAATTGCAATTTTATTTAAATTGAAGTAAAATTGAACACGCACTGTGTGGGGTATCGCGTTTTGTATGAAATCAAACGGAAGACCAAATACTGCATTGGAGTCATCAGTAGGAAGCCGAATAAGCAAAGACCAAAGATGGAGTAGCATCATATAGATGGCCCTTTCATGTCTGAGATGAATTTGCTGTTTTTACACAACGTGCAAGTGCTCAAGGAGAAGCTTGAAGAAGAATCATGAAAAATAATTAGATTATAATTATCATATCGACCTTGATGTATAAAAACGATCGACCTTATTCCCACAAATGTATTTTCGTGTAAATCATGTGAACATCAAGTTAGACATTTGACGAGCTTATTTATCTTTCACATGATCAGAAGCATGAGCTTTACTAAAATATTTTTGGTTTTTGTAATGTCCTGAAGTTTAACTTAACTCTTTTAAAGGCAGACTTGCACATTTAATTTTGAATTTAGAATTTTTTTGAAAGAGGAGGGAGGGGAAGGGTTTAGGGGAGGGGCCGAATGGGGAAGGGAGGGGGAAGGGGAGGGGACGGGGGAGAGGGGGGAAGGGAGGGGAAGGGGATGGGAGGGGGGAGGAGGGAGGCAGGAGAGGAAGGGGGTTCATATATATGCTGGTGGGTGAATGGGGTGAATGTGGCGTTCATCATGTTTCTGAGTGAAGTGTGATGCCGATCAGGAAGAAGAAGAAGCCGTACTACCAACTTCGTACACTTCCGGAATTGTTTGATTTATTTGTATTCAAATGTCTGGTGATTGTTTTGTATTTATTTATGCGAATGTGTACTTGTATATAACGGTCATTAATTTGAAAAAGCTTAGGCACTATCGAGCGATTTTTTTTTTTTTTAACTCCAAAAAAACCAACTTTTTTTTTTCAATTTTTTTCCTTTTTGCATAAAACACTCCCAGGCACTCACTGATGAACCTCTGAAAGTTTGATGAAGAACCGTTCAGCCATCTCTGAGAAAAATGGCGACACACACACAGACAGACACACACACACACACAGACAGACATCTCTCTTACATAGTAGAAGATATATATATATACTAGCGGGGTCACCCGTGGGAATCCCACGAACATGGATGTGTGTGACATTTCGACATATTGAGTTAGATGCTGCACATTCATTTTTACAAAATGGTTACTGGCAAGTCATCAGATCCAGAAATGGTGTAATGAACACAATTTATTTATTTCACATAATATGTGACCCCTCACTCCTCTCCACCTGACACTCTCCTGTCTCCACCTGACACTCTCCTCTCTCCACCTAGCACTCCTCTCCTCTCCAATCCCTCACATTCCTCTCCTTTCCAATCCCTCACCTCTCCAATCCCTCACACTCCTCTCCAATCCCTCACACGCCTCTCCAATCGTGCCTCACACTCCTCTCCAATCGCTCCTCACTCGCCTCTCCAATCGCTCCTCACTCGCCTCTCCAATCGGCTTTCCCCGTCTCGTTTCTCTCGTTTTTCTCCCGTCTCGTTCTTTTTCTTGCTCCAAATCAGCCCGTCTCGCCCGTCGGAATCGGGAATCGGCCCGTCTTGCTTTCTTGCTTGCGCGTAAATAAATTGTGTTCATTACACCATTTCTGGATCTGATGACTTGCCAGTAACCATTTTGTAAAAATGAATGTGCAGCATCTAACTCAATATGTCGAAATGTCACACACATCCATGCCCGTGGGATTCCCATGGGTGACCCCACAAGTTTGCATTGACGTTCGTCGATGGACTCGTTCGCCCGTCTCATTCGTTTTCTTGCTGCATCCTGTTCAAGTCTGCGTTCTTCATCGATCGTCTCATTCATTTTGGAAATAGAAGTTTCCACGCAGCGCATGAATTGTCGCGATCCTCAAGAAGAAGTGTCTCGTAATCATCAAATGATAAATGGCAAGTAAATTATATTGTGGAAAATTAAAGATTTCAAATAAACCTATTTAAAGTGTATGCGCACATAACTAATAAAAAAACGAAGAAATATCTCTCGGTAATTTCCTGAAACATATTTTACTTCCGGCTAATAATGTTGAATGAAATAAAAACGAAGAAATATATGTCGGCATCATTGTTGACGTTTTTGTGACGACTGTCATCAAACGAAAAAGTAATATATCTTAACGGAAAAGCAAAAGCGAATTTTAAATATATATCGACACGTTGCCATCGGTGTCATGTTGGGCGGTGTATGATACACCATGACGCGATTTTTAAAAATATATCTGCATTTTCCCGCGTGTGTGGAATGTTCTCAATTATTGCTGACACCGAGTCCAAAACCATCGATAAAAATGAAATCATATGGTGAGTTAGATTGGAGATAAAGGCGTGAGAGAGACTCAATGGCCTTGAAGTTACAGGCCTTTGAGAATTCATTTCGTTCTATAAACGGCAACTTTCATCGGATTTTCTTCCCGTTTTTTTTCAACCGAGTCGAAAACTATGTTAGCGACTGTGAAAAATGAAATGATATATCGAATTTGATTTAAAATAAAACTGGGAGAGAGAGCAAGACACCACGGGCCTACAAAACAGGCCTCAAAGCTATGCGAGTTAATAAAATGGTGGATATTTGTTTATAATTATATGAAGCCTCTCCCAGAATGGGTGGAGCTATGGGTGGAGCTACTCTGCAAACCGAGTAAGCCACACCCCGGACAGACACCCAACAGACAGATAGACAGACAGACAGACAGAATCATCTACGGCTATTATAATATAGATATGCACAGCACCGCATATATGAGGGAAGATCAACAAAGACTCAGGCAGATTGATTACAATGGAATAGATTATAAATAATGGAAACCAAGATGGATGCTATATCTCACGTGTGCGAACATGACTGTCTCGATAAGTGCCATTCAAAATCGCCAGCTCCATCAGTTGTACCTTCTTTAGATTATCTTCACCCTCTGCCTAAAGTGGGATGGGGGAGTAAAGGGGTTTGGGAGAGGATAAGAAAATGTGGAAAAGAATCACATTAACAAAATGTGAGCTGAGATAATCACTTTGATATGAAAAGAAGAGTCAGGATAAAAATAAGAAGGATTTACAAGAAGAAAACATTATAGAAAGTGAAGTTTGATTTCTCTTTGCAATGTTAGACAATGTCAGATAGAGGGCGCTGATGGATATCTTATAAAACCATGGACCCGACATGCGGACTCGTGAGAGCGAACTTCTTTGGAAAAATAAAAGATTCTACTCAAACCATAGTCCACTCTATTCTCAGCGTGTAATCGTTTCATAATTCTGGCATGTTGTGAAAAACCGTCACGAAGTGGGCATTTTATGGTAATTTTACAACGACTTGAATAACGACTCCAAAAGTATGAACAGAAAATGGTGTACCCAAATCGGCAAACAATTAGGACCGAAAATTGCTTCAACTGGCCTTTGCATACTTGCCTTGTCTTTCTTTATATTGCAATTTTTGCCTTGAGGTGTTGCATTGGCCCTTAGATAAATGTGGGGAAGGGTGGGAAGTAATGTGGGGATATTGGGGATAAGGCAGGCTGGGAGTTAAGTCAAGTGAGAAAATTAATATACTGCACTTTGGTACAACTTTGGAGAATGGGGTTCGTTGCAGTGAGGATTTGAAAGTGGAAGAAGATGCCAGAATGATGGAATAAGCAAAGGAGTGTTTCTGGGGTAATACATGATTGAAAATACATGATTGTTTTGGGCCTGCATTGTATAGAGCATGTGTGTATACTCTATATACAGTGCATTCAGAAAGTATTCAGACCCCTTCACTTTTTTCACATTTTTTTTATGTTGCAGCCTTATGCTGAAATCGTTTAAATTCATTTTTTCCCTCATCAATCTACACTCAATACCCCATAATGACAAAGAGAAAACAGGCTTTTAGAAAGTTTTGCAAATTTATTAAAAAGAAAAAACTGAAATATCACATTGACATAAGTATTCAGACCCTTTGCTATGACACTTGAAATTTAGCTCAGGTGCCTCCCATTTCTCTTGATCATCTTTGAGATGTTTCTACACCTTGATTGGAGTCCACCTGTGGTAAATTCAATTGATTGGACATGATTTGGAAAGGCACACACCTGTCTATATAAGGTCTCACAGCTGACAATGCATATCAGAGCAAAAACCAAGCCATGAGGTCGAAGGAACTGCCTGCAGAGCTCAGAGACAGGATTGTGTCGAGGCATAGATCTGGGGAAGCCTACAAAAAAAATTCTGCTGCATTGAAGGTTCCCAAGAGCACAGTGGCCTCCATAATTCTTAAATGGAAGAAGTTTGGAACAACCAGGACTCTTCCTAGAGCTGGCCGCCCGGCCAAATTGAGCAATCGGGGGAGAAGGGCCTTGGTAAGAGAAGTGACCAAGAACCCGATGGTCACTCTGGCTGAGCTCCTGAGATCCTGTGTGGAGGTAGGAGAAACTTCCAGAAGGACAACCATCACTGCAACACCCCCACCGATCTGGGCTTTATGGGAGAGTGGCCAGACGGAAGCCAAACAGTTCAATCTTGGTTTCATCAGACCACAAAATTTTGTTTCTCACAGTCTGAGAGTCCTTTAGGTGCTTTTTTGCAAACTCCAAGCAGGCTTTCATGTGTCTTTCACTGAGGAGAGGCTTTGGTGTGCAATGTACGTCCCTGTAGAAGTTCAGCCGGAGTCTGATGAGTTGTTGCATATCTTGTAGCTCGATACGCTTGCAAGAAGTCGGGTACGAATGAATTCCAGGGATTCCCTTCAAGGTGTGCAGTGTGTAAACAGTCCTTAAGCACTCTGTTGAAGCGTTCCATCTCCCCATTGGCTTATGGGTAATATATAGAATTACGGCAATGCTTGATGTTTCTTTCCTGCAGGAATATTTCAATCTCAGTTGAAACAAACTGAGAACCATTGTCAGAGATAAGTTCCTGTGGGTTTCCTTCATGACTGAATACTGTAGTCAGGAACTTGATAACTGTAGCATATTTTACTTGGGACGTAAAGCCTACTTCTGGCCATTTTCTGAAGTAATAAATTAAGGTGATGGCATGGCGACAGTCTATTTGGCCATTATCAAGTGGTCCCACAATATCGATGGCAAGCTTTTCCCATGCAGCATTAGGGAGAGAAACTGGTTGCAAAGGTGGAACCCGAGTGACAGCTGTTTTATCATGCATTTGGCAAGTAATACACGACTTAATGGCAACTTCTACTTGGGAGTCCATCCCTGGCCACCAATAGAGGTCACACAGCCTTTGTTTAGTTCTTATAATTCCTTGATGCGTATCATGGGCAAGCTGGTTTAACTTGGGTTGAAGTTCTGTCGGCACAATCACACGGTGAGTGCCAGGAATTAAGTAATCCTCATGTACAGCCAGTTCATTCCGAATGCGAAAGTAGGGAAGCACATTTGGGTCAATACCCTTTGCATTGCGAGGCCATCCTCTGGAGACATATCTTGCCACCTTCTGTAGAATAGGGCATCTATTACAAGCTTCCTTGAATTATTCCACTGGAATAGCAGAGAAGTCACCGGACAGTAAAACCACCATCTCTACATCCGGTTCGTGGTGAGGCTCTGTCATGGGGAGTGGTAACCGCGATAAACAGTCAGTCTACAGTCACATTTTGATGTTCAGGTTTGTATACAATTTCATAGTTTCATAGCTCCCAGTGCACAAGCGTGCAATTCTCATTCCAGCTCGACCAAGACATTTTGAAGACAGTAGTGTGGTTAGTGGACTGCGGTCTGTACACAGAATAACTTTCCGATCCCACAGGTAAGTACGCCATTTCTCAGTTGCCCAGATGCAGGCAAGTGCTTCCTTCTCTACTATAGAGTACTTGCGTTCACATTCTGTGAGCGTCCGTGAGGCGAATGCTACTGTTTCCTCTGTAGAGTCCTCATTAAGTTGGGTGAGCACTGCTCCGAGTCTATAATCAGACGCATCTGTGGTCACAATGGTCAGAGTAAGGTCAAATAAAGCAAGTGCAGGGCTGTTAGCAATTATTTCTTTCCCCCTTTCAAATTGAGTGTGTGCAGCATCGGTCCAGGAGAAGTCAGCTTTCTTGCGCAGTAGATCACGAAGTGGCTCCACAACTGCCGCATAATTTGGAATGAATTTGGAGTACCAAGAAGTCAAACACAGAAATGAACACTGAGCAGATGCATCCTTTGGGGGTGGTGCTTGTGCTATTGCCACCACATGTTCTGTGTTTGGACTCATGCCCTTTCCTGAGATTACGTGACCCAGAAAAGAAAGTTCAGCCTTCCTGAAATGGCATTTTTCATAATTCAGTTTTAAGCCCGCTTGATCAATACGATTCAAAACAGCTTTGAGGCGTTCCTCATGGTTCTCAGGGGACGAAGCATACACAATTATGTCATTGAGGTAACAATGGACGTCCTTTTGTCCAGCTAATATCTGTGGCATCATTTGCTGAAATGCACTGGGAGCAGAAGCAAGACCATAAGATACCAATAGCAGAAAAGTCCCTCGTGTGTTATGAAAGGCCTCTGCTTTCTCTAGGTCTCTGCTTTCCTCATGCACCTCATGCACTTGATGATATGCACTCTGAAGATCAAGGGTAGAGAACACTCTTGCTCCACAAGCTCTGCGAATACCTCCTCAATATGTGGGAGTGGATGACTGTCTATTACGATCGCCTTGTTGGGTTCACGAAGATCCACGCACAGTCGTATACCTCCTGTTTTCTTATACGTAATGACAATTGGTGAAAACCAATAGGTGAAAGAGTCAATTCTATCAATGATACCTGCTTTTTCAAGTGTTTTCACTTCCTGTGAAACAGCATCACGGACAGCAAAAGGTAAGCGGCGAAGCTTCTGCTGGATTGGCACCACATCAGGCCTTGTCTTTACTCTGTGTACAAATCCTTTTGCATAGCCTAGAGTTCCAATGGAGTTAGGATTAGATGTCCGACAAGCCGATGTTTGATGAACAGAGAGTTCAGAGAACAGAGATTAGCACTGGTGCAGGAGTAACACATCCATCAACAATATTCAGTCTGAGAGCAGTGAAAAGGTCCCTGCCAAGTATAAGTGTACCAGAAGGCACAATGAAGAAATCAGCAGGCACAGAAACATGGTTGTGTCGCACCTGTATGTGAAGACAACCAACCACAGTGATGTTTGTTCTAACAACACTGGGGATGTTCTAACCCACTCCCTACATGTGTGACCCATTTCTCCGTGTGTGACCCACTCCCCCTGTGTGTGACCCACTCCCCCCGTGTGTGACCCACTCCCCCCCCGTGTGTGACCCACTCCCCCCGTGTGTGACCCACTCCCCCCCGTGTGTGACCCACCCCCCCGTGTGTGACCCACCCCCCCGTGTGTGACCCACCCCCCCGTGTGTGTCCCACTCCCCCGTGTGTGACCCACTCCCCCCGTGTGTGACCCACTCCCCCCCGTGTGTGACCCACTCCCCCCGTGTGTGACCCACTCCCCCCGTGTGTGACCCACTCCCCCCCGTGTGTGACCCACTCCCCCCGTGTGTGACCCACTCCCGCCGTGTGTGACCCACTCCCCCCCGTGTGTGACCCACTCCCCCCCGTGTGTGACCCACTCCCCCGTGTGTGACCCACTCCCCCGTGTGTGACCCACTCCCCTTGTGTGTGATCCACTCCCTCCGTGTGTGACCCACTCCCCCCGTGTGTGACCCACTCCCCCCGTGTGTGACCCACTCCCCCCGTGTGTGACCCACTCCCCCCGTGTGTGACCCACTCCCCCCGTGTGTGACCCACTACCCCCGTGTGTGACCCACTCCCCCCGTGTGTGACCCACTCCCCCCGTGTGTGATCCACTCCCCCCGTGTTTGACCCACTACTCCCGTGTGTGACCCACTCCCCCCCCGTGTGACCCACTCCCCCCGTGTGTGACCCACTCCCCCGTGTGTGACCCACTCCCCCATGTGTGACCCACTCCCCCCCGTGTGTGACCCACTCCCCCCCGTGTGTGACCCACTCCCCCATGTGTGACCCACTCCCCCCGTGTGTGACCCACTCCCCCCCGTGTGTGACCCACTCCCCCCCGTGTGTGACCCACTCCCCCCCGTGTGTGACCCACTCCCCCCTGTGTGTGACCCACTCCCCCCAGTGTGTGACCCACTCCCCCCGTGTGTGACCCACTCCCCCCCCCCCCGTGTGTGACCCACTCCACCCCCCCCCCCGTGCGTTTCCCACTCCCCCCGTGTGTGACCCACTCCCCCCGTGTGTGACCCACTACTCACGTGTGTGACCCACTCCCCCCGTGTGTGACCCACTCCCCCGTGTGTGACCCACTCCCCCCCTAGTGTGACGCACTCCCCCCCCCCCCCCGAGTGTGACGCACTCCCCCCGTGTGTGACCCACTCCCCCCCGTGTGTGACTCACTCCCCCCAAGTGTGACGCACTCCCCCCCAAGTGTGACGCACTCCCCCCGTGTGTGACCCACTCCCCCCGTGTGTGACCCACTCCCCCGTGGGTGATCCACTCCCCAGTGCAGTGTGCGTGATGTGTGAGGTGTGAGGTATGGGGGCGGGGAGGGAGAGGATTTGAGCTCTTGAAGTCACATTTTACATGAGATGTAATTACACATTTCAAACTGCATTCACATGTTATCAGAAGTAAATATATAATATAAATATTATATATATATATATATATATATACATATATATATATATATATATATATATATATATATATATATATATATATATTTGTGTATACATGTATACAAATTGAATATCAGCTTTTCATACAAGTAGGGCTTTTTTTTTTTTTGTTATACAAGTAGGGCTTTGTGTGTGGTACACTGGACACATTTCAGCTTCTTGCCATTATACGACAAGGCAGACAATGGCAAACCACCCAAGGTGTCCACCACTGAGAGGCTGATTTGGTAGGTCCTAAATACCTATTCAGGAGGATAGTATATGTAGGGCAGCCATGCCACAAGTATACTCAATTTTTTTTGATGGAAAAGTATTTCATTTTCTGACCACCAATCTGTTACATTGACATAGTTGTGCAAGGTCTGTTCATCCATCACATCAATTTATTGTTTCATCCAAAATGTCATTTTTTATAATCATCCATGTTGAAGATGGATGGTGTTGGGTCCAGAAAAAGGGTCAACAAACTAAGCGTCAGCAAAAAGGTCAAAGTAAAATATCGTTTAAACTAATTTTTAAACTACATGGATAAAAACATGGAATATTTGGAGAGGAATATTGACAATATTATTTCAATTTTAAGGCAAGTTTTATCGTTGAAGTTGATGCAATCATCCAAGTCTTGTGATAAGTAAGTATATGAAACAGAATTACAAGTTACAACTTATTCTTTATTATCTGTGTTAAAGGATGGAAGGTTAGCTTAGTCATAGCTATAATGATGATCAATTAAGTGAAATATAAACTATATGGAGATGTAATTAAGGGACTCTAGAGACCTGAAAAATCTTTAAGAAAAGAGGAAATGCAAGTCAAAGGGAAGAAAGAATGAAAGGAAGAAGAGAAGAGGTTTATTTAGGAAGTGAGGACAGGTTAGAAGCCTCTCTGAACCGTTCAGGAAGAAAAGAGATGCTGTAGTGGGAGGAGAGATACAAGGAGAGGGGAGGGGAGAGTAGTTTGTGTTATCAGTGATAACAGACTTCCTGCAGTCTGCTTCCTGTGGGCAACATCACTTCCTGTGTATGACTTCACTAGGCTACTTGTGGAACAGTGCTAAAGTTAAATGAGCACAATTGCGAAGTCGAAGTGGACACCATCGTTTGATTGACAGACTGCTTGCCATATTACAAGCTGTGTATTGCACAATAAATTAATGCAATTAACCTCAATCAATAAATGTATTAGAAATGGTAAATAAATTTAAAAATAAGTTTGATGACCTGATACTCCCCTTTGTATTGCACTTTTATGCGATCAGCAGACAAATTGAAATTGTGTATAAAACAAAGGAAATATTACACATTACATGTACAATGAAGAAGAATATGTGGCGTGGGCATGGTAAGTCAGAAATATGCACAAGGTATTGTTTGTGGCAACACTGTAGCTGGAATGGTGCCGTGTTGGTTATATCAGCCTTTATTGTCTTGCTTTGAGTCCTAAAAGTGTTTGACATAACTAAAAACGTTGATACATTGTAAGAAGGGGTGCAGCATCTTGGAGTACACAGTCTTTTGAATGGTGATGTAAAATCGGCTATCCTCACTGCATTTAGTTTGTCGACAGGAAAAGCCCCATATTGTCTCCCAAAAAGAAAAGGTCATTGTGTGATGAAACCCTGGCAAAGTTATCTTCTTGCACTTAACTGTGTAATTATCACTTCCTGCTGTTGCGGGAGTGCAGTGAATGTGGATATAACACAGGAATGATGGGCCAAATGTCCTTTATCGCGGCATTAATTGCTATGTAATTATAACATGAAGATGAAATTTCTCAAGCAACCTGATTGTGTTCGTTTATAAATACAACAGCCATCGACCTCATGAAATACCGAGTGTAAATTACAAGTATTAAAGCAACAGTATTAATAACAACTGCCTTGAATTTGCTGAATTCATGGAGTGCGAAGGTTGCAAGTTTTGACATATTGTCGTTATCATAAACGAGCTACATGAGAAGTTTGATCCACAATTCTAGTGAAGCAGCACCAAGGTTACGATAGCTTTACCTTTATATTCACCTCGTACAGGGCTGAAAATAATTAGCATAAATGGGTTTCAATCAGATTTTATTAGCAATGTAGTTTGCAAGGTGCAACATTTCTTGTGCCACAATTTTTGGATGGAAAGCTTAGAACAGTCCACTTTGGTATTTACATATGGAAAATGCATGTACGACACAGCAATGATGGAGTGAAATACACCTATACCGAGGTAAACAGCAGTTTGAAGAGAAAACTGCAACATTATTGAGGGAAACCAACTGCCTACAAGTGTCTCTATGTCTCTCGATAACAACCCATCAACTTCCTTTTCTTCACCATTCTTCCAATTTCACAATCAACTCCCTCCCTCTCCCCACCGACCTTGGCACAATCTTCCAATTCCCTTCTCCACAAACAAGGGTCGCTTTCATTGCGCTCTATCCTCTCTCTCTCTCTCTCCTTCCCCCCTCTCTTTCCTCTCTCTCTCTCATCCCTCCTCCTTCTCTCATGCATCTCTCTCCCTCTCCTCATCTTCACCCCCCTCCTTCTCTCTCAATATAAGACAAGACCCAATCATGTCTCTCACGTGTAAATGGAGGAAATAACCAATCAACTCTCGACTAATCAATTACCCCAGGTGGCTAGTATGATTAAACATATTAACTCCCATGCTCTTCTAGCCAATGAAATCTGCATTAGGCAATCATGAAAAGCAACACAAGGTAAGTCCTTTATTGTTTCATCCCGACAAGGTAAGTCCTACCCAGATTATTCTACAGCTGCAGACATTCACAAGTCATACATACATGATAATCCCACTGCTGCATGCTCCCCTCAGCCACCAGAATGGTTTCAATGTCTGCAGCTGTAGAAGAACCCGAGTAGGGTTTGAAAGAGCAAAGGGATCACCTTTTGTAGCTTTTCATTGTTGCCTAATGCAGCTTTCGTTGGCTGGAAGAGCATGAGGGTTTATATGTATATATATACAGTCACGTGAAAAAGTAAGTACACCCCATGTAAAGTTTTGACTTTTTCAACATATTTCAACATTCAGCTATTTGATCTTCATTTCAACAATATTGATAGAAAAAGGTGATATAATATAACAAATATCATGAAACTGTTATGGATTCGTCACTTCCGTCATTGTGGTTTTCATCCACTGTAAGCATTTTTGGTTCCATGTACTATTATTGTTATCGTTTAAGTGAAATGGAGATAACTGTTTGCAAATGTAAAAAAAAATTAGTGTTTAAAAGAAATCGGAAACCGGATCGAGAGAAAACTGGAAGAAGAAGAGGAAGAAGAGAAAAGCGGAGCAAGAGAGGTCGGGAAGAAAAGCCGAGCTGCTTTGAGGTCTCGAGGAGACGCTGGCGAACGTGGGTCATGAGCGAACTTTGGTTTTCCCGGGAAAGGGATTCCTGTGACAGAGTTGTTATCGCTGTGACAGATAAACCTGCGTGTCGGGTTTTGCGGTTGATTCCGAAGATAATCGTTGGAGTGCAGGTACACCTCCAGTATGGGCCCGTCGACCATTTTGCCTCGCTCCGGCCATTTCGCATCGCTCCAGCCTTTTCAACGCGCCCCAGCCATTTCACCGCACCCAGCCGTTAACCTGGTTTGCGTGTGTAACGTGGATTTCGATTGGGAATTTGCGATCCTCCGTTTGGGAGCCGTTGAACGTTCATGCCCGAAGGTGTGATTTCCCAGTCGCCTTTTGAGGGCACCTTTGCGCCTCTTTTGCAGCGTTGACTGTCAACCGAACTGGATTCTGGTCTCGATACGACATTGTTCTTGTGAACACTGGAGCGTGGATCGACTTTGGCTTGGTGCCGGGACAGAGACTTTGGGAATGTTATTTTCGTTCACTTGGAGCACAATGAGTTATATTGGAAGAAACTAATGGTACCATCATAGGAATGATATAATATTTGTTGTACAATTGATTAATATCGCACTCTTGCTGTTATTCTTCTGTGACATTAATACAATACTTGTTTTTTGGCAACCATTGGTTGGTGTGGTTTCACCATTGGTCATTGACACACAGAATAACACATCTTTCTGCCGTGACTCCTTTCGGTGCTCGGAGGTACTGGGGTTTGGGGAGGAGCACGTAACAAAACATTTACATTTTGTAGTCCATCGTATAATTTAAATAAACATAAATGCAAATTTCGCATGTGGAAAAAGTAAGTACACCCCTACATTTATCGCTACTTCAAATAACTAAAATTAGAATCAGGTGCACCAGCTCAGGTGCAAATGATTAGAACATCGTTAGAGAGGATCTTTGGAGGAACCTGTCTGATTTAAACCTCAGACATTTCGTTTGGTTTGCTCTTTGTTGTTGAAGTGTGTGGCGTCACCATGTCTAGATCCAAAGAACTCTCTGAGGCCTTCAGAAAGAAGGTTATAGATGCCTACGAGTCTGGGAAGGGACTTAAAATTATCTCCAAACAATTTGAAATCAATCATTCAACTGTCCAGAACAGAAGATCATCGACAAGTGGAGAAGATTCCAAACAACTGCCAACTTGTTCAGGCCAGGCCGCCCCATCAAGTTGAGCCTGAGAGCAGAACGCAAGATGCTGAAAGAAGTCTCTAAGAACCCCAAATGTCATCATGGGACCTACAGGTAGCTCTTGCCACTGTTGATGTCAAAGTGCACGAGTCTACCATTAGAAAGAGGCTGCACAAATTTGATCTACATGGTAGGTGTGCCAGGAGCAAACCTTTGCTGTCCAGAAAGAACATCAGGGCGAGACTAAAGTTTGCCAATGAACACCTAGGCAAAGACCAGCACTTCTGGAACAATGTGCTCTGGAGAGATGAGTCAAAGGTATAACTATTTGGCCACAGTACCAGAAGACATGTTTGGCGAACACCAAAGACAGCATTTGACCACAAGAACCTGATACCAACTGTAAAGCATGGTGGTGGAAATATAATGGTTTGGGGCAGCTTTGCTGCATCAGGGCCTGGGCAGCTCACCATCATAGAATCCACTATGAATTCTTCATTGTACCAGAGGGTGCTTGAGGATAATGTGAGGCCATCTTCCGGAAAGTTGAAGCTCGACCGAAGGTGGACCTTGCAACATGACAATGACCCGAAACATACCAGTAAATCCACCAAGGAATGGCTGAAAAGAAAGAAATGGAGGGTTCTGGAATGGCCAAGTCAAAGCCCGGATCTAAATCCCATCGAGATGTTGTGGGGGGGGGGGGGGGGGGGGGGAGGTTTGAAACGAGCTGTGCATGCAGGAAACCCCCCAAACATCGCACAGCTGAAAGAATTCTACATGGAGGAGTGGGCAAAAATTTCTCCCAGTCGATGTCAGAGACTGGTAGACAGTTATAAGAAACGCCTACTTGAGGTTGTTTCTGCCAAAGGGGGCAATACCACCTATTAGAGACAAGGGTGCCAAGAGCCTTTCCTTATAACATCCCATTTCCCTTTCCTTGTAACATCCCATATCCTTTTCCTTGTAACATCCCATATCCCTTTCCTTGTAACATCCCATATCCCTTTCCTTGTAACGTCCCATATCCCTTTCCTTGTAACATCCCATATCCCTTTCCTTGTAACATCCCATAACCCTTTCCTTGTAACATCCCATATCCCTTTCCTTGTAACATCCCATATAGTACACCATATAGTATATAGTACATATAGTACACCTACTTACTTTTTCCACATGCGAAATTTGCATTTATGTTTATTTAAATTATACAATAGACTACAAAATGTAAATGTCTCATGATATCTGTTATATTATATCACCTTTATCTATCAATATTGTTGAAATGAAGATCAAATAGCTGTATGTTGAAATATGTTGAAAAAGTCAAAACTTTACATGGGGTGTACTTACTTTTTCACGTGACTGTATATACGAGTATATATAAACTAGCAGAGTTACCCGGTGTTGCCTGGAAAATAAATAGTAAGTCACGTGTGTGTGTGTGGTGGGCTTTTTATAGTCAGAGGAAGCCACGCCCCTTGGGCACGCCCCACATCTAAATCTGATGCGCCCATGTTTTTTGTCATGAAAAGTCACCCCCTATGGACCCCCTCGTCCCTCTCTAAGTCACTTCTTCCCTCTCTAAGTCACATTTCCTTGGGCTGTCCATGAAGCACAACCGAACAAACAGACGTTCGCATTTATATGTGTAGATAGGCAGTGCCTTCGGTATTCACACCCCTTGACTTTTTTCACATTTTGCTGCGTTACAGACTGAATATATTAAAATTGATTAAATTTAGATTTTTTTGTCACTGATATACACATGATACCCCATAACATCAAAGTGGAATTTTTTTTTTAGAATTGCATACAAAGTGATTAAACATTAAAGACAGAAATATCTAATTTACATAAGTATTCAACCGCCTGAGTCGATACTTCTGAGTCGATACTTCTGAGTCGATACTTCGCAGAAGCGCCTTTGGCAGCGATTACAGTTTTGGGGAAGGAAGGGAGGAAAACGGTGAGGAGAAGTGAAGGGAGTTGGAAGGAAAGGGAGGGGAGTGGAGTAGGAGGGAGAGAGACAGAGGAGGGTGGGTGGAGGGGAGAGAAAGAAAGGAGGGAGGAGAGAAGAAGGGAGGGTGGAGGGGGGAAAGGGGAGGGAGGAGGAAGGGGGGCAAGGAGGGGGGTGTGGGGGGGGGGGTCGAAGAGGGATGGAGGAGCAAGGAGGGGGAGGAGCAGGGACGAGAGAGAGAAGGGAAGGAGAGTAGAGCGAGGAAGCGGGGGTGGGGAGGGGGGGAGGGGAGAGTGACTCTATCGCACAAAAATGTAAGTCAATGAAAAAATGGGTACGTAAAAACAAAAAGGCAGCTCTGTCTACTATAACGCCATGGCTTGCAAAAACAGCCTGAATAGTGTTCACAAAGTGGTGGTTAATCATATTCAAAAATATATGCAATCTGTGTCCATCATCTGCACTCAAGAGGGAATTTAAAAAAACAGATTGCAGGTACAGTGGAGGGACACCCTATCCCATGGAAGTATGAATTAAGATAAAAATGATTATGAAGGTAAATAAAAAAAACTCACCCCAGAAGCAGAATCACAGCCTCGCTTAAATAAATAAATATGTACACTTAGTTATAAAATCACCAGATATGGTAAATTTTGTCAGATTTCACTCCAGATTTGGACATTTATTTCGTCTACAGGATCCAATCCTCATATCCAAATCCAGATTTTGATGATGTGCTTCAATTATGTAATGATTATTATCGATCGTGTTTCCAAGGCAAAGAACGATTGAGTAGGCCGAAACAAAATGGCGGCTTAAGAACCCAGTGAGGTGCAGTGGGCTGACCAAGATGGCGGGCCAACATATTGGTAAGCATTTTTGGAGTTTTTTTCTTCTTATGAGCACCTCATTAATAATCTTCAAAAAGGGTGTTATAACACACCCAAACACCCAGTTTTCATAATTACAATCTGTTTGAGGTCCAGGTGTATGCATGCAAAGTTTGGGGTCACTAGGTTTCATGGTTTTGGAGTTATGAAGGAGACAGACAGACACTGCCTTTTATTGTTATTTTATTTATATATACTAGGGCATGCCCGTACTATATCTATATCAAAAATTATATCCCCCCCTCTATTTACATGAAATGGTTTGGTCCATGAAATGTTTTGGTCCATTCGCAACGCCAAAGCGAACGGCGAACGCTTTACATGAAATGGTTTGGTCCATGAAATGTTTTGGTCCATTCGCAACGCCAAAGCGAACGGCGAACGGCTTGCGAGTACAGTGACAATCCACCCCCCCCCCCCCTCTATTTACATGAAACATGACATGAAATTTGTCCGTTTAATTAGTTGTAAAACATAGTTTAACGCCAACATATGGCATGCACGTACCCGTACTATCCGTAATGGCGCACGCTCTCACAGGAGCTCCGGAAGGTCGTATATCGCAGTTACGATGAATCGCAAATTAGTTTTTATTAGTTTTATTATTAGTTTTAAAACATAGTTTAACGCCAACATAGCGCCAACATAGTTTGCAAACGTGAAATAAATGAATACGCTCTCAAATGTGCCATCCGAGGCAGAGTGTGTTCGCCACGTTCGGCACACGCGATAGCTCGCTGCTCTCTGATTGGTTGAATCGTTTTTTGGACATAGCTCGGTAAGTAATTGTCCGATTAATATGAAACCTTGAAAAGGCACATCCTCGGGTCCCCAGCAATATACCTGGCAAGTTTAAAGTATATCGGACCCATGGTTGTCGAGAAACAGCGGTCACAGACAAACAAACGTACAAACAAACAAACACACAGAGATTACTGGAATTATAGATAGATATAGATATACAGTTATTTATATAGATATACAGTCACGTGAAAAAGTAAGTACACCCCATGTAAAGTTTTGACTTTTTCAACATATTTCAACATACAGCTATTTGATCTTCATTTCAACAATATTGATAGATAAAGGTGATATAATATAACAAATATCATGAAACATTTACATTTTGCAGTCCATTGTATAATTTTAATAAACATAAATGCAAATTTCGCATGTGGAAAAAGTAAGTACACCCCGACATTTATCACTACTTCAAATACCTAAAATTAGAATCAGATGCACCAGCTCAGGTGCAAATGATTAGAACATCGTTAGAGAGGATCTTGGAGGAACTTGTCTCATTTTAAACCTCAGACATTTAGTTTGGTTTGCCATTTGTTGTTGAAGTGTGCGGCGTCACCATGCCTAGATCAAAAGAGCTCTCTGAGGCCTTCAGAAAGAAGGTTATATATGCCTACGAGTCTGGGAAGGGATTTAAAAAGATCTCCAAACAATTTGAAATCAATCATTCGACTGTCCGGAAGATCATCTACAAGTGGAGAAGATTCCAAACAACTGCAAACTTGTTCAGGCCAGGCCGCCCCAGCAAGTTCAGCCCGAGAGCAGACCACAAGATGCTGAAAGAAGTCTCCAAGAACCCCAGAATGTCATCATGGGACCTATAGGTAGCTCTTGCCACTGTTGATGTCAAAGTGCACGTGTCTACCGTCAGAAATAGGCTGCACAAATTTGATCGACATGGGAGGTGTGCCATGAGGTTAAGATAAACAGAAATCAGGGCAAGACTAAAGTTTGCCAATGAACACCTCGGCAAAGACCAGCACTTCTGGAACAATGTGCTCTGGATAGATGAGTCAAAGGTAGAGCTATTTGGCCAAAGTACCAGAAGACATGTTTGGCGAAAACCAAAGACAGCATTTGACCACAAGAACCTGATACCAACTCAAAAGCATGGTGGTGGAAATATTATGGCTTGGGGCAGCTTTGCTGCATCAGGGTCTGGGCAGCTGTTACCAATTCGACACTTCCGTTGTTGTGGTTTTCATCCACTGTAAATATTTTTGATTCCATGTACTATTTATTGTTGTCGTTTAAGGGAAATAGATATTGCTATTTTCAAAAGAGTAAAAGTTAATGTTTTAAATGAAACCGGAACCGGACGACGAAGAAGAGGAAGAGGAGAAAAAGAAGGCGGAGCGAGTGAGTCGGAGAAGAAGCCTTGTGCTTTGAGGTCTGGAGCGAACGTTGACGAACGAGAGTCACTAGGGAACTTTGGGTTTCCCGGGAAAGGGATTCTTGCGACAGAGTTGTTATCGCTGTGACAGATTAACCTGCGTGTCAGGTTTTGGCGGTTGATTCCGAGGAGAATCATCGTCGGGCCGTTACGCCTCGAGAACGGGCCGTCAGCCATTTTGACGCGCGTGCTTTGCGCTTCCCACAAGGTTTCATCTCGCTTCGACCATTTTCACCACATTCAGACGTTGATCTGGTGTGGGTGTGTGTAACGTGGCTTTTGGGTGGAAAATCTGCGTGTCGCCGATTTGGAGCCGTGAAACGTCCATACCCGAGGGTGTGATTTCCCAGTCGCCTTGAGGGCGCCTTTGCGCAGCTTTGGCAGCATTACTGTAACTGCCAACCCAACGGGATTCTGGTCTCGATTGGGCATTGTTCTGACGATCGCTGGAGCGGATCGACTTTGGCTTGAAGCCGGCATCAACTTTGGCTTGAAGCCGGCATCAACTTTGGCTTGAAGCCGGGATTAGAGACATTGGGAATCTTCTTCTTTTCGCTCACTTGGAGCACAGTGAGTTATATTGTACGAACCTGAAGGTACCATCATATGAAATATATATTGGTTGTACAATTGATTACTATTGTTGTTGTACTGTTATTCTTGGGTGATCTTAATACAATACTTGTTTGTTTGTAACAATTGGTGTGGCTTCACCATTGATCTTTGACATACAGAATAACACATTTTTCTGCCGTGACCCCTCTCGGGGCTCGGAGGTACATCGTGACCAGGGGGTTTGGGGAAGAGTACGTAACAGAAATTGGGGGCTCGTCCAAAATTGGCCCAAATAGAAATAGGGGGCTCGTCTTTGCTAACAGAAATTAACATCCTCGTCCGGGATAGAATTCCCTAACATTCCCAAAATTCCCAAATTTGGCATTTTTCTAACATTCCCAAATTAAAAATAATAATAATAATAATAATAATTTTGAAATTTTTTGTGTGAAGGTTAACAGGTGTTAACTGATAGTCACCATGGTGTTTGACGCAGAAAAGTTTGCGGCGTCCCCTAATGAGGCACAGTTCCAAGCGTTAAAAAGATCGGAACTCTTGATATTGGCCAAACATTTTAACTTGGAGGTCTGAGCTCATATGAAGAAAGCAGAGATGCAGACATTGGTGGTAGAATCTCTGGTGGGACAAGGAAAATGGAAAGAGGTAGCCTTGGATTGGTCACACGAGGAAAAAGAAAATGTGGAGCCCCAGAAAATGGAGATGCAACTGTAGAGCCAGGAAAGGTTAAAAGCAGAGGAAAAAAAAAAAAAAAAAAAAGGCAAGCAGAGGAAAAGAAGGGAAGCAGAAAAAAGCAGAGGAAAGGAAAGCAGAAAAGGAAAGAGCAGAACAGGAACGAGAACTCGAGGAGAGAAGAGCCGAGGAAAGGAGAGCTGAAAGGGAACTCGAGGAAAGAAGAGTAGAACAGGAACGAAAACTCGAGGAAAGAAGAGCAGAGGAAAGAGCAGAGGAAAGGAGAGCCGAAAGGGAGTTAAAGGAACGTGACATGGATTATCAGAAGGAACTTAAGCTCAAGGAGCTGGAATTAATGGAAGAACGGAGAGAAGTGGTATCCATGCCGGCTAGTTCGACAACTAGTCAGAACACTTGGGATGTTGGTAGGCATGTGATGCTGGTTCCACCCTTCAATGAAAAGGAGGTAGCCAAGTTTTTTATACACTTTGAGAAAGTGGCTCAAATGCTAAAATGGCCTGTGGGGTCCTGGACTATGTTCGTGCAAAGTGTTTTGGTGGGTAAAGCTCAAGATATCTATTCGGCTTTACCGATTGACCAATGTGCAGATTATGAGAAAGTGAAGAAAGCCATTCTCAAAGCCTATGAATTGGTCCCTGAAGCTTACCGGCAAAAATTCAGGAATGCCAGGAAGAGGGAGAGTGAGACCCATGTGGAATTTGCCAGAATGAAGGAAACCATGTTTGATCGATGGTGTGACTCGAAGGGGATTGGGAAAGACTTCAACCGGTTGCGACAATTGATCTTGGTGGAGGAATTCAAACAGTGTGTCCACTCGGACATGAAAGTACATCTGGATGAAAAGAAAGTACCAGAGTTGTATGAGGCAGCAACCGTGGCAGATGACTATGCCTTGAAACACAGGATGGGGTTCCACAAACCTAACTTCCCGCCTAGAGTTAGCCAGAGGAGTTATGGTAAATCAGGTGCGGAGAACAAATATTCATGGAGGCGGCCTAGAGATGACTATGAGGACAAATCTGATACCGCGACTTTTAGGGATCAGAAGACTACAGCTCCAAGACAGACTTATCTTCCGGGGGGCCCGAGGCAGACCACGAGTTTTTCCTCTGGACCTACTTGCGCTTTTTGCAAGAAACCTGGGCATTTGATGTCCCAATGTTACGCCCTGAAAAGGAAAAATCAGGAGCGGAGTCAAACTAGTGTAACTCCGAATGCATTGGCAAATGCGAGAAATCATCCTTGGAGGACAGTGCCTTGTGAAGGTTCCCATGCCAAAGTTACGACATCACAGAACGACCTTGTTCAAGAGAGTTACAAACCTTTTATTTCAGAGGGGTTTGTGTCACTGGATGGAGACTTAACGAACCAGAGACCTGTTAGGGTATTGAGGGACACAGGAGCACATCAATCTTTGATGCTTGAAGGCATTTTGCCATTGTCAGAGAAGACGGCAACTGGTGTTAGTGTTCTTTTACAGGGGGTTGGTGGCTATGTTAAAGCTCCACTTCATGTCATCCATTTGAAGTCTGATTTGGTGGCAGGACCGGTCACCGTAGGTTTACAAGCCACTCTACCTGTAGAGGGAATCTCTTTTGTTATCAGGAATGATTTGGCCGGTGGTCGAGTTTCTGGTAATCCGATGTTTGTTGAAAAGCCTAGTATGGAAAATAACACCGCACAGTTAGAGCAGGAGATTCCGGGTATCTTTCCATCCTGTGCCACGACTCGTGCTATGGGTAGGAAGCGTTCTGAAGTGAAGGAGAAGGTACTGACGTCACGCTTTGCACAGTCACTTCTTGTCGAGTACCCTGAAACTAAGTGTCAGCACACACAAGTCATGGATGGAGGCAATGTTGGCAAGCTCTTTGTCGGTGGACTGAACTTTGACACAAGTGAAGATGTTCTGGACTCTATCTTTGGCAAATATGGACCACTCTTGGAAGTGCGGCTGATAAAAGACAGGGAGATGCAAAAGTCGAGAGGGTTTGGCTTTGTCACGTTTGAAAACACAAAGGACGCCAAAGATGCAGAGAAGGATTTGAATGGCAAGGATTTGGATGGTCGGACCATAACAGTAGAGAAGGCAGGCCATGGGCGTTGAGGGGGCTCCAGAGGAGGAAAACGTGGAGGTAGTTTCAGGGGTGGCTATGGCTCCCGGGGTGGGAGTAGTAGTTTTGGTGGCGGCCGCAGTCGTGATTACTATGGATGCGTAGTAAGCTGCTCCCAGCAGCAGCAGCGCAGTTTTGGCAACTCTCGACGGGATGACTATTACGGTGGTAGCCGAGATGGGGACCGCTATTCACGTGACTACAGCACCCGACTCTACAACTGTGATTATGATTTTTATGATCAAGAGAAGAGTTGGAAGCACTGAGTGCTCAGGAGCAGCTGAGCCAAGATTCCTACACGGATTAACCCGTGAACTCCACGTTCCTAAATGCGTCCATGCAGTGAATACTTCCAGGCCTCACCACCCAACCACCATGAAACCTGGTTCTCAGCTCGGCCTCCTTCAAAAAGTGCTATAGATTTGCTTTGCTTTGGATTCACTGATCACAACCCCTTAACCTTCATTCAAAAAATGAAAAATAAAAACCAGAGGTTGATGAGATGGAGTTTGGCTTTGCAGGAGTTCAACTTGGAAATTGAGCATGTAAAGGGCAGGGACAATGTCATTGCTGATGCTTTGTCCAGAGTGAACTAACTTTGGAAATTTCTGTAGGTTGTTTGGAAGTTTTGTTGCTTTATTTTGGGAAATATTAATTATCGTTGCTCACGGGAATTGATGATTTGGGTGTGAGTTTTACTTTTGTTTGTTAAAAGAGTTTCTGCCTGCAAAGAAAGTTTTCACTATGTTCAAACTTTCTTTCTTGAGGTGGGGAAGTGTTACGGATTAGTCACTTCCGTTGTTGTGGTTTTCATCCACTGTAAATATTTTTGATTCATGTACTATTATTGTTGTTGTTTAAAGGAAATAGATATTGCTATTTTCAAAAGAGTAAAAGTTAACGTTTTAAATGAAACCGGAACCAGACGACGAAGAAGAGGAAGAGGAGGAAAAGAAGGCGGAGCGAGTGAGTCGGAGAAGAAGCCTAGTGCTTTGAGGTCTGGAGCGAACATTGATGAACGAGGGTCACTAGCGAACTTCGGGTTTCCCGGGAAAGGGATTCTTGCGACAGAGTTGTTATCGCTGTGACAGATCAACCTGCGTGTCAGGTTTTGGCGGTTGATTCCGAGGAGAATCATCGTCGGGCCGTTACGCCTCGGGAACGGGCCGTCGGCCATTTTGACTCACGCGCTTTGCGCTTCGCACAAGGTTTCATCTCGCTTCGACCATTTTCACCGCATTCAGACGTTGATCTGGTGTGGGTGTGTGTAACGTGGCTTTTGAGTGGAAAATCTGCGTGTCGCCGATTTGGAGCCGTGAAACGTCCATACCCGAGGGTGTGATTTCCCAGTCGCCTTGAGGGTGCCTTTGCGCAGCTTTGGCAGCAGGACTGTAACTGCCAACCCAACGGGATTCTGGTCTCGATTGGACATTGTTCTGACGATCGCTGGAGCGGATCGACTTTGGCTTGAAGCCGGAATCAACTTTGGCTTGAAGCCAGGATTAGAGACATTGGGAATCTTCTTCTTTTCGCTCACTTGGAGCACAGTGAGTTATATTGTACGAACCTGATGGTGCCATCATAGGAAATTATTGTTGCGGTTTTGAGAACCCACACTTGCTTGTAAATATCACATCATTAAAGGTTAAAGGTAGCACCCCATAGGTAGGCCACAAGCAACACGTAGGTCACCATAGGACATCAGTTATTTCATAATATGTGTTAGATAAGGCATTTTCCAATATTTGAATCTGCGTTGCGTCAATCAAATAAGAAGTAGGCCCTTCCATCCATTTTGCAGCCTCCCTCCAAGCAACGCCATTAAGCGCGCTCCCCAGTCTGTGCCCCATGGCCCCTCCCAATTTGGTATGCTCCTTGGCCAGCAGCAGCAGCCTTCGCTGCCCTTGAGCTCGCTCAATGCCGCCATAAGCCACGAGGTGAGGCCCGGAAAAAGGGGGCGGAGCGCTAGGAAGAAGGTGTGGCCACATCACCCAGCCGTCAGGGCGGGGCCGGTAAGCAATAACCAGCCAACCCGATAGGGCGTGGTTGGGGCTTGCGGAGCGATCGCTGGTTTGACTGATAAAAGCCAGCGCACAAAGCCCTTTTACAGGACTCTCGCTGAGGACTCATGCAGCGGCGCTCGTTAATGAGGGACTTGTTGGAAGCGCGCTTGGTAAAGAGGACTGCTGCGATTTGAAGGGCTTGAGAGGACTATCCAGTACTGATCGTTGTGGAAAGCGCTGAGGACTGTCGTGATTACAGAGGGCTCGCTGGCATTGGGATTCCAAAGCAGGACATTGGGGAGGGGGAGGCGGAGGCGGAGCATGGAACATTCGGGTAGGGCCGGGGCGGAGCCATAAAACCTGCAGTGAAATGAAGGTGAAGGTGAACCCAGGAGTGCTCACTTATCCCACTAAAGGGGCGTCTATAAGACCTGGGACAACCGCGACGCAAGGCCACTCCTGCGACATTTACTGTGACATATAGTCCTGTAGTCTTGAATGGTATGTACGCACCTATATGCTGGACTTGCTTGCTTTGCCTATTGTTATCGGTCTTTCCTATGTAATACCCCGATTCTGATGTCTATTGCATGAATGTATTTTACAGGATGTTACCACAGATCTAAATGATATTAAACCTACCTATGGGACAAGTCGTGTGTGTGGATGATTTTCACGACATTTAATATCATTTAAGATCTACGAAATGGCGGGACACAAGATGATCGTTGTACCGATCCTCGACGCCGACTCACAAGCCGAGGAGTCGGGGTCGGAGTTCACTCACTGGCTCAAAATGCTGGAGAACTATTTCGCAGCTCAGGAAACTGAGCCCACTGCCGGGGTGAAACTGTCCGTGCTACAGTCGAAGGTTAACCACCGCGTCTACAGGTGCATCCAACGATTTGCGACGTACGCTACTGCTCTGGCTGAGCTAAAGCGAATATACGCAAGGACACGGAGCCCGGTGTACAACCGGCACCAGCTCTCTCAGCGGCGACAACAACCAACGGAGTCGATCGATCGCTACGCACAGGAGGTGCGACACATCCTTGCGGACGGCGCACAGGAGGTGCGGACTCACGAGCAAGTTCAGGATGACCTTCTCCGAGATTCTTTCGTCTCTGGGGTCAGCTCTGTGGGCTTGAGGCTCAGGCTCCTGGAGACTGCTGACCTGACGTTCACGGAGGCCCTACGGTTGGCTCACGTCTTTACGGATGCCCGTGAACAATCTACCGCTTATGACCACCCACGAGTCGTGGCGGGGACTTCTCAACTCGCGCGACCGACCGAGGATACGGGAGCGGACTCGACTACGGCCGAGTCTCTGGCTGCTCCTGAGGCGGACTCGGATTCCGGCCTGACTGCTGCTACCGCTGCCCGGCCACGGCCAGAACGGTATGCGAAGTGTTATTTTTGTGGCAACCGGCAGCATCCCAGGTTAGAGTGCCCGGCTCGGGAGGCAATATGCCATCTGTGCTCCACCAAGGGCCATTTCGCGAAGGTCTGCAAGAAGTCCGCGCGAGGCACGCGAACCCGCGCGACCTTGAATGGACTTATCGCTGAGCCAACGGACCGGGCACCGAGCGGAGCGCCCCGCCCGGCCTTGATGAGCGTATCCCCTCCTCGTGGGCCCCTGGCTGCACGCTCGTCCTTGGTGGGGGACATCGGGCCGCCAAAACAACTGGCGCGACCACGACCGGCCGCGGAGCGATCGGCCTTGGCTGGCGTCCGAACGCCCACCTCAAACAAGCAACAAGGTACTGCTTTGAAAACTCCTCTGGATTCGCAGCGAACGCTGCACATGACTCGAGCGCCATCCGACGGCGGCTTTTACGAATTACACGCTATTGCTCCAGCTCATGAAACGGTGAATGGCAGTGATCCTCTACGCGTGACTCAAGCGCCCTCTGACGGCGGCTCTTACGAATTACACGCACTTGCTCCAGCACGGCCTACTATGCGCTTGTCACGAGGGTCCTCTACAGGCTGCCCGAACGACCGGAAAACTGCAGCCGGTGTGGGAACGTCCTCTGACAGCGGCTTTTACGAATTACATGCTCCTGCTCCAGCGCGGCCAACTATGCCCTTGTCACGGGGGACCTCCACGGGCTGCCCGAACGACCGGAAAACTGCAGCCGGTGTGGGATCCACTCGCGAGGCGCGATCTTCTCGCCCGGACGGCACAATACCTGCCGGATCTTCCGGCCTTGTTCAGGCCATCATTCCGCTCCAGGTCGAGGGCGTTTTTGCGCAAGCCTTAATCGACACGGGGTCTACGGATAGTTTTATCGATCAACGACTAGTGCGTCAACATGGGTGGCCGGTTCTCGGGACTACACGACGGATCTTCATGGCCTCCCAAGGACTTCGGCTGAGCACAAAAGGGGAATGTCGATTGAAACTTGTGATAAAGGGACGCATGTTCCCAGACGTGCATCTCATGGTATTACCTGCGTTACGTGCTGACGTTCTGTTAGGACACGATTTCCTTAAGCGACATGGACGTTTGGAAATGGAATTCGGTGGGCCGGACACGCTTGCTGTGTGCGCACTCGCTAAGATGGACGTGGAGCCTCTCTCGCTGTTCCCCAACCTGACCACTGATTGTACTCCTGTAGCCGTAAAATCGCGGCGCTACTCCCGCGCAGACGCGCAATTCATTGCGGAAGAAACGGCCCAGCTCTTAAAGGACGGTATTATAGAACCCAGTCGGTCGCCGTGGCGGGCCCAAGTCTTAGTGGTGCGAAGTGAGGCCCATCGCCGGCGCATGGTAATCGACTACTCACAGACGATTAATCATTTTACACAGCTGGATGCCTACCCCTTACCGGGGATGGATGCACTGGTACGTCAGGTGGCCCTGTACTCCGTTTACAGCACTCTCGATCTGCGTAGTGCGTATCATCAGGTCCCCATCTCTAGGGCTGATCGCGTCTATACAGCCTTTGAATCGGGTCAACGGTTGTACCAGTTCACTCGACTCCCTTTTGGGGTGACAAACGGGGTCACATGTTTTCAGAGGGCTATGGATGACCTCGTTACGAAGGAGAACTTGACAGATGTCTTTGTCTATCTGGACAATCTTACGGTTTGTGGGTATGACCAGGGGCATCACGACACTAATCTGAAGCGCTTCCTCGAGGTCGCGCAGAAATATCGCCTAACCATGAATGAGGCTAAGTGTCGTTACTCTCTACGCACGATAGATCTTCTGGGGTACACCGTGACCCATGGCTCTGTCTCTCCGGATAAGGAGCGTCTGCGACCTTTGCTCGATATGGCTCCGCCTAGCGATCGGGCTTCGCTGAAACGCGCTCTTGGGCTGTTCGCCCACTATTCAAAGTGGGTGCAAAATTTCTCCGCGAAGCTCCGCCCCCTTGTGGCCTGCGACACGTTCCCCATGGGCCCGGCCGCCATGGCGGCCTTCGGGGACCTTAAGGCCGACATCACTGGCGCCGCTGTAGCGACGATTGACGAGAGTGCATCTTTCGTCTTGGAAAGTGATGCCTCGGATCATGCGATAGCGGCGACTCTCTCCCAAGGGGGGCGCCCTGTGGCTTTCTTTTCCTTTTCCTGTGGCTTCGCGGATCTCTCACCTCCGCTGAGCGGAGGCAATCGTCTGTCGAAAAGGAAGCGTACGCGATCGTCGAATCAATTCGGCGATGGCGGCCGTACTTACTCGGGCGATGTTTCCAAATCATCACGGACCAACAAAGCGTTGCGTTCATGTACGACACCTTACATGCTCAACGCATTAAAAATGAGAAAATCACTCGCTGGCGTATCGAACTCACCGACTTCTGCTACACCATCAAATACTGCCCGGGGAAGGATAACCTGGTCGCCGACGCCTTATCGAGGCCGGCCACTTGCGCGGGGATCGTAACTTTGGAGGGACTGCGCGCTTTGCACGGCACTATGTGTCATCCCGGGGTGGCGCGTTTCGCGCATTTTGTGCGCAGTGGTAATCTGCCGTACTCGATTGAGGACATCCGCCGGATCTGCCGTGACTGCACTATCTGTGCGTTGAGTAACTCTAGTTATCTGCTCACTATCGTTGATGAGTATTCGCGATTCCCCTTTGCTTATACGTGCGGGGATATGACAGCTGCCACGGTTATACGGTGCCTGCAAAATTTGTTTTCTATGTTTGGGTATCCGGCCTACGTGCATACCGATCGGGGTGCGGTGTTCCTCTCTCAGGAGGTGAGGGGATACTTGCTCCAAAATAATGTCGCTTCGAGTTACACCACCCCGTACCGGCCCCAGGCGAATGGGCAGATCGAACGTTTTAATGGGATTATATGGAGGGCCGTCATGCTAAGCCTCAGGACCCTCGGCCGGGGCCTCGATAAATGGGCGTGGTCGCTACCTGCAGCTCTAAACTCGATCCGGGCTCTCCTATGTACAGCCACCAACCAGACTCCTCACGAAAGACTGTTCCACCACCCTAGAAGCTCGGTAGTATCCAATCTTTACCCAGCTGGCTCGCTGAGCCGGGGCCGGCCTATCTCAAACGAGCGGTTTGCACTAGCAAGTACGACCCCTTTGTTGATAAGGTGCGGGTACTCCAGGCTAATCCCGAGCATGCTCGTGTGATAACGGCAGATGGACGCGAGTCTACTGTCTCTGTACGCCATCTCGCCCCTTGTGGGGTCGACGACAGGGATATCGACGAACCAATCTACGAGTCTATGGACTCTACCGAAGCTTCCTCTATGGAACTACTGCCGACACTTCCGTCGTCGCCTACTCCCTTGCCTGATGGCTCTGGGGTGCCCCCTCCGACACCTACCTCCGGCGGCTATTCCGACGCGGGGGACTCCGGGCTTGGGGACGCCATACCCGGTAGTCTCCGGACACGAGCTGGCAGGGTAGTTCGTCGCCCCGACCGCTACGGGTGGACCGACTGACGTGGAATGACGTACCCCAATTGATTATTGCTGATCCCCCCCCCCCCCCCCCACCTGGGTTCAGGTCATTGGAGCTGGAGTGCGAGTTGAGCTGTAGAACGCACGAGAATGCAAGGAGTTGAGCTGGAGTGCGAGTTGGAGTTGAGAGTTGAGAGTCGCGCAGCCCATGAGTCGAGTTGAGTGAGAGCTTGAGTCAGTCAGTCAATCGCCCAGCCCCTGAACAATTGCCTGTTATCGTCTTTGTACACAAAACGTACCCCATGCCCTGCGCTCTGCGCTGTATTAATCGCGCTTGTGAAGACGACCCATTCTGGGCCACAGACTCGCGATCTCTCCTGCCTGCATTTCCTGCATATGTGCTGTGACCGCCAGAGGGCCACGCCGGGCATTCGCGTTTGGGAACGCGAACTTTCTTCCT